>NC_074669.1:15852599-15895099 GCF_029448725.1 Salvelinus fontinalis
CACAGACAGGCACAGACAGA
The DNA here is from genome assembly GCF_029448725.1 of Salvelinus fontinalis. Classification (NCBI taxonomy): domain Eukaryota; kingdom Metazoa; phylum Chordata; class Actinopteri; order Salmoniformes; family Salmonidae; genus Salvelinus; species Salvelinus fontinalis. Next base: position 15,852,620 of record NC_074669.1, read on the forward strand.
CACAGACAGACAGACACAGACAGACACAGACAGACAGTCAGACAGTCAGACAGACAGACACAGACAGACACAGACAGACAGACACAGACAGACACAGACAGACAGACAGACAGACAGACAGACACAGACAGACAGACACAGACAGACAGACAGACAGACACAGACAGACAGACAGACAGACAGACACAGACAGACAGACACAGACAGACAGACACAGACAGACAGACAGACACAGACAGACACAGACAGACAGACAGACAGACAGACACAGACAGACAGACACAGACAGACAGACAGACACAGACAGACAGACAGACAGACACAGACAGACACAGACAGACAGACACAGACAGACAGACACAGACAGACAGACAGACAGACACAGACAGACAGACACAGACAGACAGACACAGACAGACAGACACAGACAGACACAGACAGACAGACAGACACAGACAGACAGACACAGACAGACAGACACAGACAGACAGACACAGACAGACAGACAGACACAGACAGACAGACACAGACAGACACAGACAGACAGACACAGACAGACAGACACAGACAGACAGACACAGACAGACAGACAGACACAGACAGACAGACAGACACAGACAGACATACAGACACAGACAGACAGACACAGACAGACACAGACAGACACAGACAGACAGACACAGACAGACACAGACAGACACAGACAGACACAGACAGACAGACACAGACAGACAGACACAGACAGACAGACAGACACAGACAGACAGACACAGACAGACAGACACAGACAGACAGACAGACACAGACAGACACAGACAGACAGACAGACACAGACAGACAGACACAGACAGACAGACACAGACAGACAGACACAGACAGACAGACAGACACAGACAGACAGACACAGACAGACAGACACAGACAGACAGACACAGACAGACAGACACAGACAGACAGACAGACACAGACAGACAGACAGACACAGACAGACAGACACAGACAGACAGACACAGACAGACAGACACAGACAGACAGACACAGACAGACAGACAGACACAGACAGACAGACAGACACAGACAGACAGACACAGACAGACACAGACACAGACAGACAGACACAGACAGACACAGACAGACAGACACAGACAGACACAGACAGACACAGACAGACACAGACAGACAGACAGACACAGACAGACAGACACAGACAGACAGACAGACACAGACAGACAGACACAGACAGACAGACAGACACAGACAGACAGACACAGACAGACAGACAGACACAGACAGACAGACAGACAGACAGACACAGACAGACACAGACAGACAGACAGACAGACAGACAGACAGACACAGACAGACAGACACAGACAGACAGACACAGACAGACAGACACAGACAGACAGACACAGACAGACAGACACAGACAGACAGACACAGACAGACAGACACAGACAGACAGACACAGACAGACAGACAGACACAGACAGACAGACAGACAGACAGACAGACAGACAGACAGACAGCACTGATTACATTATAAATGGTGGTTATGATTAGCCTGGTGGAACCAACCTGATCTCTGCTTTCACCTTTCTATTTCACTTCAGATATCATCAAATGTGAAGTGAAATACAGTGGTGAACACAGCAATCAGGCTGGTCCCACAAGGCTAGGTTATGCCCTAGACATTATATCTAAATAAGCAACAAATAATGTCAGTTTACATAAATTATTTTTCACAATTGGGTTATCAAATGTATCAAAGTAATGAAGTGGGTTATCTTCTGTATTTGTACAAATGATGAGCCTGTGAAAGCTGTTGTCGCTGACAGGTGAATGTTGCTGGCCGGATACTTGCCAACGTGTGACTGACTGTTCTATTCATAGGAATGCTCACAGCGAGGGCATGTCTGCATGATAATGATGAGGGCCCCCTTGCTGGTCTTCTCTATTCTGCATGTTCAGCTGCAAACTGGACATCTCTCAAACAACTGCAGCAGGCAATCTTATGAGGTGATGTTGGGAGGGGCTGTGACGGTGATATAATTGCATTTTGTTCTAAAGAAAGGACAACGCTTTTCGCTAATACACTACCCAATCAAAATGACTACTAGCTGTATCTGCTTGGCTGGGGAATTAGTCCACTATTTTATCAAGCTGGGTATTTTTTTAATACAACTTTTCACTCTTCACATTACACACATTACCTGTAGTTGTTGATGAAGCTGTCAGTGCAGTAAGGAAGACTCGGCCAACAATGGAGGACCTGTCACAAGGGTACACTTTTATTTAGCCTGACAAGCTGTGAAAATAGCAAGTGAATTAAATTATTTTTGGAGGTCGCTAAACCATTGCAATCACATTGCTGGATATGTTATGATACCCACCTTTGCTCCTTCTGGTAGGTCCCAGCATCCCTTCATGACCAAGGGATCAGTCTGGTACCCAACTGTGCACTTTGTTTAACAGAAAAACAGGGTCAATGAGTGTCATCATCCCTCAATTATAAACAGCTTGAGAAATAACGTAATCTTGTATGGAAGCAAATTATATGCTTTACAGGTGTAGACTGACTGCCTCCAGATTAGATTAGATTCCGGCCGGTGACGCCGTTACACTATGCAACCAACTGTGACATGTTTTGCTATGGCCATGTTTTTTTTTAGGTTGTTTCTGCTAGTTAGTACACTTTTGTAGTCAGACATGAGTTAGCTAGTACCACCATAGCTGCATCCAATATTTATTTGCGCCCTAGACATGTGTTGCACCTCGGAGGCTAATGTGACTGTTTCATGTAAATTCCCCTAATTTAGAGGGGAAATACGATGACGTTGCTAAAGTAGGCAAATAATTAGTAGGAAAAACTTGGCCATTATGATATTGTCCAGTTTACTTTAGAGAGATGGCAAGGTTACCATTACTGTTGCAAGCTAGCAAAGTTGGTCAAAAATAGCTAGCAATGTTAATGTTAGCGAGCTAAAATACGGTGGTCCCCTCAATCTTAGTTAGCTGGATAAAAGTATACTGCATCTAAAGTCAATCTGGCTACATCACAATCATGCCAAAAGTTTTCCTACGTATAATTTGCCATCTTTTGAAATGTTATTGTGTTTCCAAGTCAAATCCGAGTTGTATTGCTAGGTAAGTAGGTAGCTAGGTAGGTATGTAGCTAGCTAGCTAACAACAGCTATGCTACCGATGATAGTGATAATAATTATCAAAATATAGCTACATATACAGATATATAACCAGCAGTCAATGGCAGGGATCATCAACTAGATTCAGCCACGGATGGTCGGGGGGGATGGAACATAATTACAAATAATTTGTAGACTGCAAATTGACCGCAAGGAGCCCAAACAGATATAATATTTGACTAAAACATAATGTAAACCTTGCTTACATTTGTATACGAGCACATGTCTCTCTATTATGCGTGGGAGTCAGCCGCTTATGATGAGGGAGGGCAATTTAGTTTTTCTTCATGACCATGGCCTTATTTCTATTACAGCATGTTGGATGACTGTCATTCATTTTCCATTCACCCAGTTCAATGTAACGTCAATAGGTTTAGACTACTACATGAAACTCAAATTTTCCCTATACCCATCATGAGGTTGCTACAACTTAGCCTATAAATGAAAGTTTACAATGTAGGTGCACACAGGTTGAGAGAAGAATTGAGATGATAGACAGTAACACATGGACAGACAGTGACCCATTCAATACCGCCTTGCACGCTCTTGCCTGCATCTAGCTTATATAGGGTGTGAACATTAGTCCACAGTTTCAAAAGAGTTTCTATTGGACAAATTTGGGTATTTTTATCACCGTTTTGTTTGCTTCCGTGTAAGAATTTTTTTTCGGCAGAATTGGTGGAATGAATACACCCTGATCACTCATAAACACAGTACCCTTTAATAGCAGCCATGTTGTATTCCATCTCACCGCTATGCACTCTCCTCTTCTCAGCTTTTCCCTTCGTTTGTGGACTTCAATGAACAACACATCAGCTGTCTGTGACCAGGCGAAAAAAACCTTTCTAAGTCAAACAGGGTTAGATAAAGGTGAAATAAAATGTAAAATAAATGTCATAATCGCTACACACAGCCTACATCGTTGTCCCCATATTAGCTAAAGTAACATCCTAGTCAACATAGCTAATAGAACTAATGTGTTAGTAAACCTGCTACAATCATGCAGTAAGATTACAGTTAATAGTCAGTAAGCAGTTACACCAGCGGGCCCCAGTGGCAATAAATTAATAAAACCAAAAGCTTATCTTGACTTGGAAGAGTTACAGTGTTATGTTGGATAGTCATAGCCAGCTAGCTAACATAGCATCCCTCTGTTTGAGCTGGGTGTTTGAGTAACTAAACTAGCCAGCTGCATTTGGTAGCTAAGTAAGTGAAACTGAAAGTGATTTTTTTTGGCAATCTCTCTCTTGCTTCTCCTTCATTTTTTAAGAAAGAAAAACTATTGTCTTTCTCTCTCTTTTGAGTCAACTACTCACCACGTGTTATGCACTGCAGTGCTAGCATTCTCTGATCCTTTGATTGGGTGGACAACATGTCAGTTGTCATAGTTACTGTGTAAGTCTCAGGATGGGGATGAGAACCAAAAGCCTCATAGGTTTTGTATTGAAGTCAATGTACCAAGAGGAGGACGGAAGCTAGCTGTCCTCCGGCTACACCATGGTGCAACCCTACAGAGTGCTGTTGAGGCTACTGTAGACCATTGCATAACAGTGTGTTTTAATCAAATATATAGTGACTTGAATATATTTAGTATGGCTTTATCTAAAAAGGATAACATTTATAATTTGTATGAAATTCACTGAGGAGGATGGTCCTCCCCTTCTTCCTCTGAGGAGCCTACAGATTAGGAACATTTAAATCACTTGGAGTGGATTTACTGGTGTTTTTACAGTCATTATGTCCAACAATGAAAATATATATACAGTTGAAGTTGGAAATTTACATACATCTTAGCCAAATACATTTAAACTAAATTTTTCCACAATTCCTGACATTTATTCCAAGGAAAAATTCCCTGTGATAGGTCAGTTAGGATCACCACTTTATTTTAAGAATGTGAAATGTCAGAATAATAGTAGAGAGTATGATTTATTTAAGCTTTATTTCTTTCATCACATTCCCAGTAGGTCAGAAGTTGACACACTTAATTAGTATTTGCTATCATTGCCTACAAATTGTTTAACTTGGGTCAAACGTTTCGGGTAGCCTTCGGCAAGCTTCCCACAATAAGTTGGATGAATTTTGGCCCATTCCTCCTGATAGAGCTGGTAAAACTGAGTCAGGTTTGTGATGGCCACTCCAATACCTTGACTTTGTTGTGCTTAAGCCATTTTGCCACAACTTTGGAAGTATGCTTGGAGTCATTGTCCATTTAGAAGACCCATTTGTGAACAAGCTTTAACTTCCTGACTGATGTCTTGAGATGTTGCTTGAGATGTTGCAATTTATCCACATAATTTTCTTTGCTCATGATGCCATCTATTTTGTGAAGTGCACCAGTCCCTCCTGCAGCAAAGCACCCCCACAACATGATGTCACCCCATGTGACAAAAAAGTACGATCTTTGTCCCCATGTGCAGTTGCAAACCGTAGTCTGGCTTTTTTATGGCGGTTTTGGAGCAGTGGCTTCTTCCTTGCTGAGCAGGTTTTCAGGTTATGTCAATACAGGACTCGTTTTACTGTGGATATAGATACTTTTGTACCTATTTCCTCCAGCATCTTCACATGGTCCATTGCTGTTGTTCTGGGATTTATTTGCACTTTTTGCACCAAAGTACGTTCATCTCTAGGAGATAGAACGCGTCTCCTTCCTGAGTGACATGACGGCTGTGTGGTCCCATGGTGTTTATACTTGCGTGCTATTGTTTGTACAGATGAAGGTGGTACCTTCAGGCTTTTGGAAATTGCTCCCAAGGATGAACCAGACTTGTGGAGGTCTACAATTTTTTTCTGAAGTCTTGGCTGATTTCTTCTGGTTTTCCCAATATGTCAAGCAAAGAGGCACTAAGTTTGAAGATAGGCCTTGAAATACATCCACAGGTACACCTCCAATTGACTCTAATGATGTCAATTATCATATCAGAAGCCTCTAAAGCCATGACATCATTTTGTGGAATTTTCTAAGCTGTTTAAAACTTCTTACGGCTGAGATCCCGTTAACGGGATCGATATGACAACAGCCAGTGAAAGTGCAGGGCGCCAAATTCAAAACAACAAATCTCATAATTAAAATTCCTCAGACATGGAAGTATTTTACACCATTTTAAAGATAAACTTGTTGTTAATCCCACCACAGTGTCCGATTTCAAAAATACTTTACGACGAAAGCACACCAAACGATTATGTTAGGTCTGCACCTAGTCACAGATAAACCAGCCATTTTTCCAGCCAAAGAGAGGAGTCACAAAAAGCAGAAATAGAGATAAAATGAATCACTAATCGTTGATGATCTTCATCTGATGACACTCATAGGAGTTCATGTTACACAATACATGTATGTTTTGTTCGATAAAGTTAATATTTATATCCAAAAATCTTAGTTTACATTGGCGTGTTATGTTCAGTAATGTTTTGCCTCCAAAACATCCGGTGATTTTGCAGAAAGCCACATCAATTTACAGAAATACTCATAATAAACATTGATAAAAGATACAAGTATTAAACATGGAACTTTAGATAAACTTCTCCTTAATGCAACCGCTGTGTCAGATTTCAAAAAAACTTTGCGGAAAAAGCACACCATGTGTGCACACCATCTGAGTACAGCGCTCAGAGCCCAAATAAGCCATAAAGATAGCTGCCATGTTTTGGAATCAACAGAAGTCAGAAATAGCATTATAAATATTCACTTACCTTTGATGATCTTCATCAGAATGCACTCCAAGGAATCCCAGTTCCACAATAAATGTTTGTTTTGTTCGATATAGTCCATCGTTTATGTCCAAATACCTTCATTTTGTTTGCACGTTCAGTCCAGTAATCCAAATTCATGACGCTCAGGTCAGACGAAAAGTCAAACAATTCCATTACAGTTCGTAGAAACATGTCAAACAATGTATAGAATCAATCTTTAGGATGTTTTTAACATAAATCTTCAATAATGTTTCAACCGGGGAATTCCTTTGTCTTCAGAAATGCAATGGAAAGCAGGTCGCTCTCATGTGAGCGCGCATGTTCAGCTCATGCCAGACACCTGACTCAAAGAGCTCTCCTTCCCTCATTCTTCACAGTAGAAGCATCAAACAAGGTTCTAAAGACTGTTGACATCTAGGAGCCTTAGGAAGTGCAATATGACCAATATCCCACTGTATATTGGATAGGCAAACTTACAAATCTCAGATTTCCCACTTCCTGGTTGGATTTTTTTCTCAGGTTTTTGCCTGCCATATGAGTTCTGTTATACTCACAGACATCATTCTAACAGTTTTAGAAACTTCAGAGTGTTTTCTATCAAAATCTACTAATATTATGCATATCTTAGCCCCCCCCCCCCCCCCCCTGAGCAGCAGGCACTTTACTCTGGGCACCTTTTCATCCAAGCTACTCAATACTGCCACCCAGCCATAAGAAGTTAAATGCACTGTCAACTTAGTGTATGTAAACTTCTGACCCACTGGAATTGTGATACAGTGAATTATAAGTGAAATAATCTGTCCAACCGGCCTCACAACCGCAGACCACGTGTAACCGCGCCAGCCCAGGGCCTCCTGCGGGATCGTCTGAGACCAGCCACCCGGATAGCTGATGAAACTGAGGACTATTCTTGTCTGTAATAAAGCCATCTTGTTGAAAAAACTCATTCTGATTGGCTGGGCCTGGCTACCAAGTGGGTGGGGTGGGCCTGCTATCCCAGGCCCACCCATGGCTGCGTCCCTGCCCAGTCATGTGAAACCCATGGATTAAGGCCTATTTAATTTATATCAATTAACTGATTTCCTTATATGAACTGTAACTCAGTAAAATCGTGGTAAGTGTTTCATGTTGTGTTTATATTTTTGGTCAATATATAATTGTTTTTTCTTTGCTCTTAAAACTTGGGGGGGCCAAATAAATCCACAGGCCACCAGTTGGGGAACCCTGATCTATGGTCTAGTATCCGGTATACTCACCACCACTGGGGACCAATGCCCTCCAACCACCTGCTCTGTATGATGGAGGTCCTTCAGCATGGCATGCAAACCATAGTTGTTGGCTGTGCATCCTGCTGGAAGCCAACATTCAAAATATTCAACCCTAGCTGGAAGAGTACATTGCATGGGTCTTTTCAGTTTCAAATAGCCGTGATCATTTGAATGCGTTGGTTGGGGGCGATGAAACAACAGAGGTCCATTCAATGAAGGGAAGCGAAGTCGACGGAGGGGCGATTTGCACGTGGAGCTTGGCAAAAGGGGGGATGACTTGTTGACATAAATGTAATTCAAACCCAACGTTCACATTTACTCCAAACCCAACCTTCATTTACTCCAAACCCAACCTTCATTTACTCCAAACCCAACCTTCATTTACTCCAAACCCAACCTTCATTTACTCCAAACCCAAACTTCACATTTACTCCAAACCCAACCTTCACATTTACTCCAAACCCAACCTTCACATTTACTCCAAACCCAACCTTCATTTACTCCAAACCCAACCTTCATTTACTCCAAACCCAACCTTCACATTTACTCCAAACCCAACCTTCATTTACTCCAAACCCAACCTTCATTTACTCGTTAGTGTAATTTTCACACTAGAATAAATGTTTCTCACTCCTATTGATGCCACATAGGCCGTTGTCAAAGGGATTTGTTGTTTAAGGGCAGTCACTCTTTAAAATGGGTGACAGGTCTTTAGTCTGTTCTTTTCCTCCTTTATGGAAATATGTGCCATCAGCTGTGTGTAGTGGAGGGGGGTCCTAGGCTCTATTAGTAATGCAGCTATGAGGCTGCATAGTGACTTAGAGTAGTGTTTACCTCCCTGTTGGCCCACAGCCACAGAGAATGAGGACAATTGGATGGGTCACTCTCATGTTTGCTTAATTATAATCCTTTTTTAGTGTGTTGTGTTATACATGTGCTATATGCTGTGAGTGGCACTATAGATGTGTGTGTGTGTGTGTTCCCGATTCTTATCTGAGCATGTTAAATCTCACACTCTTAGAGGCAGATATGCATGTCCTCAGATATGGATTGCATGTGGATTTCCCCATTTAAATGATCATACCACCACACAACACTAGTCTCATTCATACAGAGCTTTTGTTCATGTGCTAATGCTAGGACTATACCCTGTTTCACCCAAAGATGTGTAAATATACTAGATGACTGACAGGGGGCGCTGTGTTGAAGCCCCAAGCCTCCATCTTGGCACTCTCCCACCGTTGTAAAAATAATTTGGGAAACTATAGAAATGCATTTATTAATATCTATATTTGTTTTTGCCACGTTTATTCTATTACAGACACCTTCACCACTTGGGAAAATAAAAAAGTATATTACGTTAGCAAAAAATATTTAAAAGAGTATATATTTTTTAAAGTTCTGATGTTACTGTCTCCACTACAACAACAAAAAATACTTAAATACGTGTAATTTTGTCCTTGAAGAATTTAATTGAAATACTGTAGAATTCCATTCATTCCTATGGAGGACTGCTTCTTCTGGGGAGTGCCAATATGGCTGACCAGTGGCTTCAAAGCCTCTCATTGGCCAATGCATAGCATTAGCAATCCAGGGTTGTTTCATCATCGGTTTCACCCAGGGCTAATATCTACTGGAAAGCCTTTTACTTTCTCTGTAGCCTATGTTTCATGAACTTTAAAGTACATACGCAATGGTTTTGCCTGACCCAAATGTTTTTGTAAAGCTTGAATACATTCGGCATGGAATGCATACAGCAGCGTGTGTGAGTTTGTGTGTGCCATGGGTATGTGTTTGTACAGACAGTACAGACTCTTACCTGCTCGTGCAATTCCATTGTGTGCAAACGGAGGGTGGCTAGTCAGTAACCGTAACCTCAGAATACACGCACACACACACACACACAGCTACCTGGACTATTTGCATAGACCCCCTTTTCTTACACTGCTGCTACTTGCTGTTTATTATCTGTGCATAGTAATTTTACCCCTACCTACATGTAGTGTACATATTACCTCAATTACCTCGACTAATCTGTACGCCCGCACATTGACTCAGTACTGGTACCCCCTGTATGTAGCCTCGTTATTGTTATTTTATTGTGTTACCTTTTTTACTTAACTCTTATTTTATTAAAACTGAATTGTTGGTTAAAGGCTTCTAAGTTAGCATTTCACGGTAAGGTCTACATCTGTTATATTCGGCGCATGAGAGAGCGAGAGAGCGACGGGGGAGGGCAGTAGAGCGACGGGGGAGGGCAGTAGAGCGACGGGGGAGGGCAGTAGAGCGACGGGGGAGGGCAGTAGAGCGACGGGGGAGGGCAGTAGAGCGACGGGGGAGGGCAGTAGAGCGACGGGGGAGGGCAGTGGAGCGACGGGGGAGGGCAGTGGAGCGACGGGGGAGGGCAGTGGAGCGACGGGGGAGGGCAGTGGAGCGACGCCGGAGGGCAGTGGAGCGACGCCGGAGGGCAGTGGAGCGACGCCGGAGGGCAGTGGAGCGACGCCGGAGGGGAGCAGTAGAGCGACGGGGGAGGGCAGTAGAGCGACGGGGGAGGGCAGTAGAGCGACGGGGGAGGGCAGTAGAGCGACGGGGGAGGGCAGTAGAGCGACGGGGGAGGGCAGTAGAGCCACGGGGGAGGGCAGTAGAGCCATGGGGGATTGCAGTAGAGAGAGACCCCCGTCATGACACCCTCTGGCTACCTCTCTATGTGCTGTTCTCTCATGCAGAAATATACTCGTCTGCTGGGAGAGAGAGGGAATGTAGAGAGAAAAGATAATTACAACCATACACATTACAACCATAGAGGCAGAAAAGACATCGGAAAATGGATTGAGAGACAACGAGAGAAAAGAGGAGGGGGAGAAGAGGAGGATGGCAGATAGAGGGGGAGTCAGATCTGTGTGGCGTTGCCCCGAGATACAGGATGTCGTAATAAGGCAAAGGGGATGGAGGGAAGGAGGGAGGTCCGGACCACGCAGGGAGAGGGGTAGGAGAGACCTCAAGGAGAAGTGGTTTGGTTTCCCATTGGTCCCAGCCCTCCCACCCCCCTCTCTCTGTCAGGCAGTGGTTTGTTCCAGTTCGCTCTGGGCTCTGTTGTTGTGCAGAGCTGCAGAAGGCCTGCTAGAGCCAGCTACTGCACTGCTGCTGTTTTGGAAAGAGAGAGAGAGAGAGAGAGAAAGGGAGAGAGAGTGAAAAGGAAGAGGAGGACAGACAAAGCTGATTGAGACTGTGGGAGCTTGTGTGTTCATTTCATCACCATTTAAGAACCAACCAAGGAGGACAGAGAACAGGAGGAAAGAGAGTCAAAAAGCGAAAGTGAAATAGAGGGTGAAGGAGGTAAAGGAAGGGAGGAAGCTGGGTCTGAGGAAAGGCGTCTGACATTGCTTGTCTCGCTTCACACGCAGGAAGATTTCTGCTCAGCCAGCCCACAGCTGCTTTTTCCCCCTTACTACTCTTGGAGCGTTGTCCTCCATCCTTTCTTCTCCTCTGAGCAAGAGGAGGAGAGCTAGAAGGAGAAAGAGAGGAGGAGGAGGGGAGGCAGCCCCCCCTCCCCCTTACACAGACACACGGCACAGAACGAAGGGAGAGAGAGAGAGAAGCAGAGAAAAGAGAGCCTGTTCCTTGCCGTCTCTCTGTCGTCCCTCGGCGAGCGAGCGGCTAACAGGCACCGCTCATGTCCATGAACTCAGAGAAATCCTCGTCCCCCGAAAGGTAACATGTCCTCCCCTGCCCCCCTGTCTCTCCGTCCGTCTATCTCTATGCCATGCATTTTGTCTGGCTGACTGTCATTCTGTCTTCTGCTCCAGAATTCCCCCATATCCTTCCCTCCCTCCCTCCCTCCCTCCTTCCTTCTCTCTCTATCCATCTGTCTCTCCGTCTATCCTTATCTCTGTCCATCTCTAGCCGGTTGTCGTCTGCTATTGTTTGTAGAGGGTGCAGTGTGCTGACACGGTGAGGAAAAAGGCGCAGTGGTCATTTGTTGCATGCTGATGTAGCTTTTCATACAGGCAGTGGAAAAACAACAACACCTGATCAAACCATCTCTGTCTGTCTGTGTGTCTGTCTGTATGATGATGATGCTGCTCCTGCTAAGGCTATGAGGGACTCACACAGCATATCTGTCAACATGTCAACATTAGCACAGCCACTAGCATATCTCAGCAGGACAAAACAATCACACTTCAAATGACGAACACATCACCAGCAGCACATCTCAAAACACATGAAAGACAACAACGGAACATCAGACCTCATACAACCATCCCCCCCCCCCAAAATGGAATAAAATGTTGTTGTTTGCGTAGACATATTTTGCAGATGTTATTCCAGGTGCAGCGAAATGCTTATGTCTCTAACACCAACAGTGCAGTAATACCTTACAATACCTTACAATACACACAAATTAAACAAATGTAAATTAAGAAATATCAGAACAAGCAATGTCAGATTCTGGAGTGTAAATGTGTGTGTGTGTGTGTGCGTGTGCGTGTATGCGTGCGTGCGTGCGTATGTGTGTATATGTAGAGTTGAAGTCGGAAGTTTACATACACTTAGGTTGGAGTCATTAAACTTGTTTTTCAACAAGACAATCACTCCACAAATGTCTTGTTAACAAACAATGGTTTTGGCAAGTCGGTTAGGACATCTACTTTGTGCATGACACAAGTAATATTTCCAACAATTGTTTACAGACAGATTATTTCACTTATAATTCACTGTATCACAATTCCAGTGGGTCAGAAGTTTACATACACTAAGTTGACTGTGGCTTTAAACAGCTTAGAAAATTCCATAAAATGATGTCATGGCTTTAGAAGTTTCTAATAGGCTAATTGACATAATTTGAGTCAATTGGAGGTGTACCTGTGGATGTATTTCAAGGCCTACCTTCACACTCAGTGCCTCTTTACTTGACATATTGGGAAAACCAGAGGAAATCAGCCAAGACTTCAGACAAAAAATAGTAGACCTCCACAAGTCTGGTTCATCCTTGGGAGCAATTTCCAAAAGCCTGAAGGGACCACCTTCATCTGTACAAACAATAGTACGCAAGTATAAACACTATGGGACCACGCAGCCGCCATACCGCTCAGGAAGGAGACGCGTTCTGTCTCATTTTAAAAGGGTAATTGATCATTATAAAACCCTTTTGCAATTATGTTAGCACAGTTGAAAACTGTTGTGCTGATTTAAAGAAGCAATAAAACTGGCCTTCTTTAGACTAGTTTAGTGTCTGGAGCATCAGAATTTGTGTGTTTGATTACAGGCTCAAAATGGCTAGAAACAAAGAACTTTCTTCTGAAACTCGTCAGTCTATTCTTGTTCTGAGAAATGACGGCGACCATGCGAGAAATTGCCAAGAAACTGAAGATCTCGTTCAACGCTGTGTACTACTCCCACAGAACAGCACAGACTGTCTCTAACCAGAATGGAAAGAGGAGTGGGAGGCCCCGGTGCACAACTGAGCAAGAGGACAAGTACATTAGAGTGTCTAGTTTGAGAAACAGATGCCTCAAGTCCTCAACTGGCAGCTTCATTAAATAGTACCCGCAAAACACCAGTCTCAACGTCAACAGGGAAGAGGCGACTCCGGCATGCTGGCCTTCTAGGCAGATTTGCAAAGAATTTATATTTTATATTCTTCAAAGTAGCCACCCTTTGCCTTGATGACAGCTTTGCACACGTTTGGCATTCTCTCAACCAGCTACACCTGGAATGATTTTCCAACAGTCGTGAAGGTGTTCCCACATATGCTGAGCTCTTGTTGGATGCTCTTCCTTCACTTTGCTCTCCTACTTACCCTAAACCATCTCAATTGTGTTCAGGTTGGGTGATTGTGGAGGCCAGGTCATCTGATGCAGCACTCCATCACTCTCCTTCTTGGTCAACTTGCCCTTACACAGCCTGGAGGTGTGTTGGGTCATTTTCCTGTTGAAAAACAAATGATATTCCCACTAAGAGCACACCAGATGAGATGGCGTATTGCCGCAGAATGCCTTCTCTATCCATTATGGTATGAGGTCGGTGGGTTTGCAGAGCCTTCCCCAAACCATAGCCCTAACCTTAACCACTTGGAATTAATGCCGAAACTGTTAACATCGTGAGTTTTTTCTGTTTTTTAAACCCTGTAACAGTGCAGAACTAACTCTGACACCATGAGGAATCAATGCGTCAAAAATAGACATTCATCCATAATACGTCGAATTTCGAAGAAGAACTATGGGCTCTTGTTGCAGTATAAGAAGGCATCCAGAATGTATGTTAACCTGTTTGTGCTGCAGGGGCAGTATTGAGTAGCCGGATAAAAGGTGCCCATTTCAAACGGCCTCGTACTCAATTCTTGCTCATACAATATGCATATTATTATTACTATTGGATAGAAAACACTCTCTAGTTTCTAAAACCGTTTGAATTATATCTGTGAGTAAAACAGAACTCATTTGGCACAAACTTCCTGACAGGAAGTGGAAAATCTGAAATCGATGCTCTCTTCTAGGGCCTGCCTATAAAGGTCCTTGATATTTATTAGAATACATGCACTTCATACGTCTTCCACTAGATGTCGACAGGCAGTGAGAGAAGAAATGGAGTGAATAACTTGATCTGGGGTCGAACAAAAGCTCTTTGTATGACGTGTCACCAGTTTCCTGTTTTCTGGAGAGCGCGTGAAGGGACCTGGATTTGCCTTCTGATAAGCTGTCGTTATGGACGACTAATATCTCCGGCTTTGATTTTATTTGATACATGTGACAATGTCATGGTAAAGTATGTTTTTTCAATATAGTTTTATTAGATTATTGAAATTTTTTCGGGACGTTAGGCGTGTTGCGTTGTCTGCGTTTGTTCACGAAGGAGAGCTTAGTGCCACTTTGCTAGCTTTCCGTGCTAATTGACTGGAGAAGAGGACATTCTAAATCCAAACAACGATTGTTCCCGACAAAGGACCCCTTGTACAACATTCTGATGAAAGATCATCAAAAGTAGGACCCATTTTATGATGTTATTTCATATATCTGTCGAACATGTTGTACTAGTAGTTTGCGGCCAGGTTTTGGGCACGCTCTCGCCATAACGTAAACTGCATATCGTAATGAAGTTATTTTTAGAATTCTAACACGGCGATTGCATTAAGAACTAGTGTATCTATCATTTCCTATACAACATG
This sequence comes from Salvelinus fontinalis, assembly GCF_029448725.1. Taxonomy (NCBI): domain Eukaryota; kingdom Metazoa; phylum Chordata; class Actinopteri; order Salmoniformes; family Salmonidae; genus Salvelinus; species Salvelinus fontinalis. The sequence goes on from NC_074669.1 coordinate 15,867,949, forward strand.
TATTTTATAGTTATGTTTATGAATAGTTATTTGGTCAGAATATGTGAATGCCAGAAAAATATCCGGACGTTGTGGGGAAAAGATGCTACGTTAGCACAATGTATAACCACTGATTTCAGCTCTAAATATGCACATTTTTTAACAAAACATAAGTGTATGTATAACCTGATGTTATAGGACTGTCATCTGATGAAGCTTATCAAGGTTAGTCAAAAATGATATATCTTTTGCTGGTTTGTTACGATTGCTAACTTTTGCTGCTGGGGAATGGCTTGTGTTTCTGGCCATTGTGGTAAGCTAATATAATGCTATATTGTGTTTTCGCTGTAAAACACTTAAGAAATCGGAAATATTGGCTGGAATCACAAGATGCCTGTCTTTCTTTTGCTGTACACCATGTATTTTTCAGAAATGTTTTATGATGAGTATTTAGGTATTTGATGTTGGTGTCTGTAATTACTTTGACTGCTTCGGTGCCATTTCTGACGGTAGCTGTGATGGTAGCTGCAATGTAAAACTGATTAATAGCTCAAATATGCACATTTTTCAAACAATACATAGATTTATTGAATAACATGTTATAAGACTGTCATCTGATGAAGTTGTTTCTTGGTTACTTTGGTTGGTTCTTGGTTAGTTAGGTTGGCTTTGTGCATGCTACCTGTGCTGTGAAAAATGTCTGTCCTTTTTTGTATTTGGTGGTGAGCTAACATAAATATACGTGGTGTTTTTGCTGTAAAACATTTTAAAAATCGGACATGTTGGCTGGATTCACAAGATGTTTATCTTTCAAATGCTGTATTGGACTTGTTAATGTGTGAAAGGTAAATATTTCTAAAAAAATATATTTTGAATTTCGCGCCCTGCAATTGAAGTGGCTGTTGTCATATTGTGCCCGGCTTCGGGCTTGCAGCCATAAGAAGTTTAATGTCATAACAAAGCCGGCTTATATTATGCCTAATGCATTATCTGTCACGATCGTCTTCTGGTGAATGAGTGGACGCAGGCGCAGCGTGATATAAATACATCCTCTTTTTATTTACGAAGAAGATGACCACGAAACGAAACACTTTACAAACTAACAAAACAACAAACGACCGTGAAGCTACAAACGAAAGTGCACACACAAGCTACTAACGTTTAGACATAGACAATTACCCACAACCTGCCTAATGCCTATGGCTGCCTAAAATATGGCTCCCAATCAGAGACAATGACAAACAAGCTGTCTCTGATTGAGAACCATTCAGGCAACCATTGACATACCTAGACACCTACACTAAACACAACCCCATAAACTCTACCAAAACCCCCTATACAGTACAACCACCCAAGACGAGACAAATACACACACACATCCCCCATGTCACACCCTAACCTAACTAAAATAATACAGAAAACAAAGATAACTAAGGCCAGGGCGTGACATTATCAGTGATATACAATGCAATATGAGTATCTATGCCAACAGACGGTATACAAGTGTATTAATGCTAATATGTGAGCAGGTTTATATGGGCTAATGTATTTGTGTAAGAGGGCAGATTATTTGAAGTGTATCAGCAATAGGCCTATTCATCATTATATTTGATTTCATTTCATCTGAGAGCTTTATCTGGATATCTGTGCCAAATCACTATATTGGGCCTGTGTTTGGGGTATCAGTGCTTTATTTTTAAGGTACCATCTGGGCCAGAGGAACACACACACACACACACGCACACACACACACACACACACACACACACACACACACACACACACACACACACACACACACACACACACACACACACACACACACACACACACACACACTGCTGAGTTAGATTGAGCTAAACTGTGATAGCCATCAGTCAGTTGAGCTGACTAGCTGAGACGCCAGCAGCGGGAGCTGTGTGAATTAGGATGGGTGATAGCTAGAGGGGAAGGATAGAGGGAGGGATGGAAGAAGTGGGGTAGGAGGAGAGCTGTGAGCGTAATGATGCTCTGCCTCTGACACTTTTTTTAAAGCAGCAGGCAGGCAGATTTTGACGACGGCTGTTGTGTAAGATGGCACTAGAGGCAGGGCAGGGGAAAGGAGGTAAAACTGGTTCTTGATCAGATATCTTTCTTTCATCCCTAATGGTTATGATGATTATTGTGACCAGGTAATCTGACCATAGATCTGTGGTTAGGGAGAACTACTAAGGACTGTACCTCGAGCCATGGCAGGGATGTATGCAGCTGGGAAGGGAGGGATTGGGGGAGGTTTGGGAAGGGTGTGCGTTTTGACATCTGAGGGTTTCAGTATGTGTTTGTGTTGTTTGGTTGCAGTCTTTGTTCTATAACAGAATGTAAATGTAATGTACTGTTTTATTAGTCCACAGATGAGCTGGGGTGTCGGTGGCACGATGTTCTACATGGATGTGGTCGGGTGTTTGTGTCTGGACTGCAGTGCTTAGTTTGAGAGAAAGTGGCAAGAGAAACGGAGACAAGGAGACAGAGAGAGAGAAAGCTAAAGAGACAGAGAGAGAGAAAGCTAAAGAGACAGAGAGAGAGAAAGCTAAAGAGACAGAGAGAGAGAAAGCTAAAGAGACAGAGAATGAGACAGAGAGACGGAGAGAGAGAGAAAGCTAAAGAGACAGAGAGAAGGAGACAGAGAAAGCTAAAGAAACAGAGAAGGAGACAGACAGAGAGAGAAAGCTAAAGAGACAGAGAGAAGGAGACAGACAGAGAGAGAAAGCTAAAGAGACAGAGAGAAGGAAACAGACAGAGAGAGAAAGCTAAAGAGGCAGAGAGAGAGAAAGCTAAAGAGACAGAGAGAAGGAGACACAGAGAGAGAAAGCTAAAGAGGCAGAGAGAGAGAAAGCTAAAGAGACAGAGAGAAGGAGACAGTGAAAGCTAAAGAGACAGAGAGAAGGAGACAGACAGAGAGAGAAAGCTAAAGAGACAGAGAGAAGGAGACAGAGAGAGAGAAAGCTAAGGAGACAGAGAGATGGAGACAGAGAGATGGAGACAGAGAGATGGAGACAGAGAGATGGAGACAGAGAGATGGAGACAGAGAGAAGGAGACAGAGAGAGAGAGAAAGCTAAGGATACAGACAGAATGAGCAGAGAGAGAGAGAAAGCTAAAGAGACAGAGAGAAGGAGAAAGAGAGAAGGAGAAAGCTAAAGAGACAGAGAAATAGAGAGGCAGATCCAGTAGAGAGATAGATGTCTGTCGTTAGTGCTGTCTGTGGGTTACCTCATTATGGTGTAGGGCTGTTACTTAAGTGATAATGCTCGAGAAGCCGGTGTTTGGGGGATATATTGGCACGGGGGTTGTTAGGCCTGAGACGAAGTTGAGGGATGGCAAACCGTGCCAATATATCCTCCAAACACCGGCTTCTCGGGCATTATCACTTAATAAATTATCACTTATTATCACTCACTTTCATACAATGCGTTACCAACATATTAAAATGATTTACAAATTTTCATTAATACACAAACAATGACCCACAAACAGCTAAAGCCCATGGCAGCCTTAAATATGGCTCCCAATTAGAGACAACCGAAATCAGCTGTCTCTAATTGAGAACCCATTCCGGCCACCATAGACTTTCCTAGAACTACACCCAACATAGACACATACACTCAACACCAAACCATAAACTACACCAAACACCCCCTCTACCATATAATACCCCAAAATACACACATACCCCATGTCACACCCTGACCTAACTAAAATAATAAATAAAACAAATAATACTAAGGCCAGGGCGTGACAATAATAAACACTACAATGGTTACCTGCTATGCTTATGAGTGAGATAGGAAGCAATGTGAATTATAGAATTTAATAGATGAATGAAGTGATGATCCATTGAGACTGCTCTTTAGCACACCAGTATCTCTACTTGCACATCCTCATCTGCACATATATCACTCCAGTGTAAATTGTAATTACTTCACCACTTTGGCCTATTTATTGCCTTGCCTCCTTACTTCATTTGCACACACTGTATACAGATTTTTCTATTGTGTTATTGACTGTACGTTTGATTATCCCATGTGTAACTCTGTGTTGTTGTTTTTGTCACACTGCTTTGCTTTATCTTGGCCAGGTCTACCTGGTTAAATAAAGGTTAAATAAAAAGACCAGCCTTACTGATTGAACTTTCGTAAATACATTTGTGTTTTTCTGTGAAACCTTTTTGTGTTAGTGTGTTGTGAGTGGGTGGTGTGTGTTTCTGTGAAACCTTTTTGTGTTAGTGTGTTGTGAGTGGGTGGTGTGTGTTTCTGTGAAACCTTTTTGTGTTAGTGTGTTGTGAGTGGGTGGTGTGTGTTTCTGTGAAACCTTTTTGTGTTAGTGTGTTGTGAGTGGGTGGTGTGTGTTTCTGTGAAACCTTTTTGTGTTAGTGTGTTGTGAGTGGGTGGTGTGTGTTTCTGTGAAACCTTTTTGTGTTGTGAGTGGGTGGTGTGTGTCTGTGAAACCTTTTTGTGTTAGTGTGTTGTGAGTGGGTGGTGTGTGTTTCTGTGAAACCTTTTTGTGTTAGTGTGTTGTGAGTGGGTGGTGTGTGTTTCTGTGAAACCTTTTTGTGTTGTGAGTGGGTGGTGTGTGTTTCTGTGAAACCTTTTTGTGTTAGTGTGTTGTGAGTGGGTGGTGTGTGTTTCTGTGAAACCTTTTTGTGTTAGTGTGTTGTGAGTGGGTGGTGTGTGTTTCTGTGAGATCCCGTGTGTGTCCATGGGTGCCTGCCATGGCCCCCATGTGAGATTGGATAAGCCAACGTGTTTTTACTGTGATTACTTGAGCTGCCACTCAGAGAGAGTGAGAGAGAGTGAGAGAGAGTGAGAGAGAGAGAGTGAGACCACACAAAGGGACACCAGTGATAGACAGAATGGTGTCAGCTCCACCCACCAACAGTGGCTGTTTGAATCATCAGAAAGTCAGGGCCAGACAGCACAGTCCTAGGCCACATTGCATTGGTTCTAGTCAGCAAGCCTCCTTTACCAAATCACCACTGATCTGACACGAGTTGATAGCCAGTGAAGGTCAGACACAGACAGAAACCGAGACAAATGCTACATCCCAAGAATCTCAAACAGCCTACTTCCCTCTTCTCATGTGCCCTCGACCACTTATCTGAAATAAGATTATAAGATTAAGGGAAAGTGAAATGAGACAAGAAGAGGCTGTCGAAATAGAGTATTGGACCTCAGCCAGCCGCCCATGAAGCCCAGTCAGCCCAGAAGTAGCAGCAGTCACATCTGGAGCCGCCATGATCCCTCACATACCGACAGTCCATTCTTTTCTCCCTCCATCTTCAGCCTGCAGTGTGACCCACATTACATCACTACACCCAGGCTGGCTGCTTCATAGATATGCCACAATAGCATAGCAGCTGATATACTGATGTATGAAGCATGATATACTGTAGTGCCAGCGACTAGCAAGAGCGTATGCCGGACCCCATTAGCCCCAATGCATGGTCCCGCTCCCCTCTTTGTTTCTCTCACTCTGTGTCTGCAGCATCCCTCTCTTGGCTTCCCTCTCTTTCTCTCTGTGTAACTCTGTGTTGTTGTATGTGTCGAACTGTTTTGCTTTATCTTGGCCAGGTTGCAGCTGCAAATGAGAACTTGTTCTCAACTGGCCTACCTGGTTAAATAAAGGTGAAATAAAAGTGTCTGGCCAGCTGCCATCTCTGTTTCCATTTCTCTCTCTATCTAGCTATATGTATTCATCTCGTTGTCTATATTCTCTCACTCTCTCTGTCTCTGTCTCTGTGTGTGTCCTGTGTGTGTCAGAAGGGTCAGTAGCAGACCAGACATGGCTCAACTGGCCTCTGTCTGTAGCAGCAGAAGAAGTGACTGTTGTCTGTCAGCTAGTGCCAGTCTGTATACTCAAAGGGCTTGGCGAATTACAATTGGACTGTTTTTGCTATGTATTCTACTTTTAAATGTGTCTGACCTGTGAAGATGGGAAGCATTGAGTCAAACAGGCCCTTGAGCAGAATGAACCAGACACACCACACAACACCCCAGAGGATTGGTCATGTGATGTGGCTTTAGTGACCTGATCTACAGGATGAGTCACATACAGGTCGCTAGGGTTCGCAGTCCAGGGTTAAATGGGATGGTTGGGGGACAGAGGAGTTCTTCCATAGCCTTAGCGCCAGTCTGTTTGCGCTATCATGCCAACTCCTTGTCACTCACTGTCAATATGAGGCAAGGCCTTGCTTACACAGCACAGTCATATATCCAACCTCTGTTCAATCGTCTATAGATGATTTGTCATCGGCTCTGTCCATGTCATGATCACGTTATGAAGAATCACGTTTGTAAATATATTTTGGCATCTGCCTGTTACTCAGGCAGATACCTGCTCTTATAATTATAAAGGTCTGGCATCATGATCATCCAAACTATTCCCTCTTCCCTCCCCTTCTGCTGTACTTGAAATGGTTCGTTTATGTGTGTTAGTGCACTCTCTCTCTGTCTCTCTCTCTCTGTCTCTCTCTCTGTCTCTCTCTCTGTCTCTCTCTCTGTCTCTCTCTCTGTCTCTCTCTCTCTCTCTCTTTCTGTCTCTCTCTTTCTGTCTCTCTCTTTCTGTCTCTCTCTTTCTGTCTCTCTCTGTCTCTCTCTGTCTCTGTCTCTCTCTCTGTCTCTCTCTCTGTCTCTCTCTCTGTCTCTCTTTCTGTCTCTCTCTCTGTCTCTGTCTCTGTCTCTCTCTCTCTCTTTCTCTCTCTCTCGCTCTCTCTCTTTCGCTCTCCTCTCTCCTCTTCATGCTAGATTATGGAAACATAATTTTTAGATCAGCAGGTAAGGGTGCTCTCGAGCGGCTAAATGTTATTTTCCATTCGGCCATCAGATTTGCCACCAAAGCCCCTTGTAGGACACATCACTGCACTCTATACTCCTCTGTAAACTGGTCATTTCTGTATACCTGTCACAATACCCACTGGTTGATGCTTATTTATAAAAACCCTCTTAGGCCTCACTCCCCCCTATCTGAGATACCTACTGCAGCCCTCATCCTCCACATACAACACCCGTTCTGCCAGTCACATTCTGTTAAAGGTCCCCAAAGCACACACATCCTTGGCTCGCTCCTCTTTTCAGTTCGCTGCAGCTAGCGACTGGAACGAGCTGCAACAAACACTCAAACTGGGCAGTTTTATCTCACTCTCTTCATTCAAAGACTCACTCATGGACACTCTTACTGACAGTTGTGGCTCATTTGCGTGATGTATTGTTGTCTCCACCTTCTTGCTCTTTGTGGCTATTGTCTGTGCCCAATAATGTTTGTACCATGTTGTGTTGCTACAATGTTGTTTTTATGTCATGAGGCTACCATGCTGTTTTTATGTTGTGTTGCTACCATGCTGTTTTTATGTTGTGTTGCTACCATGTTGTTGTCATGTTGTGTTGCTACCATGTTGTTGTCATGTTGTGTTGCTACCATGTTGTTGTCATGTTGTGTTGCTACCATGTTGTTGTCATGTTGTGTTGCTACCATGTTGTTGTCATGTTGTGTTGCTACCATGCTGTTTTTATGTTGTGTTGCTACCATGCTGTTTTTATGTTGTGTTGCTACCATGTTGTTGTCATGTTGTGTTGCTACCATGTTGTGTTGTCATGTGTTGCTGCCTTGTTATGTTGTTGTCTTAGGTCTCTCTTTATGTAGTGTTGTGTTGTCTCTCTTGTCGTGATGTGTGTTTTGTCCTATATTTATATTGTATTTTATTTATTTATTTTCATCCCAGCCCCCGTCCCCGCAGGAGGCCTTTTGCCTTTTGGTACACCATCATTGTAAATAAGAATTTGTTCTTAACTGACTTGCCTAGTTAAATAAAGGTTAAATACAAATAAATAAATATAAATAAAATCTCTCACTTCTCTTCCTGTCCTTCTTTTAGTTTCTCTCTTTTCTCTTTGTCATCTGAGGTTCTCTTACATCTGACTGGTTTTCAGGTACTGGAGGTGGTGAAGGTGTAGCGGAGGTGGTGGTGGTGAAGGTGGTGCCGGTAGGGGTGATGGATGAGGGGGTGGTAGTGGAGGTGGTGCCAGTGGAGGTGTTGCCAGTGCTAGAGGTTATGTCGGTCGTGCCGGTAGTGATGGTGGTGCTGGTGGAGGTGATGGTGGAGGTAGTAGTAGTACACGTACCACATCTAACAATCAGCTAGAATATCAAAATCAAATATCATTTTATTTGTCACATGGGCCGAATACAACCGGTGTAGACTTTACCGTGAAATGCTTACTTACAAGCCCTTAACCATCCATACAGAGTTAAAATGTAAGAATATTTGCACACACAATAAATAACAGTAGCGATACTATACAAGGAGTACCGGTACTGAGTCAATGTGCTGGGGGTACGAGGTAGTAGAGGTAATTGAGGTAATATTATGTACATGTAGGTAGGGGTAAAAGTGACTAGGCAATCAGGAGAGATAATAAACAGAGTAGCAGCAACAAGTGTGAAAGTGTGTCTGGGTGTGTGTGGCGTCAATATGCGTGTGTGTGTGTGTTTGTTTGTGTGTGTGTTTGTGTGTGTGTGTGTGTGTGTGTGTGTGTGTGTGTGTGTGTGTGTGTGTGTGTGTGTGTGTGTGTGTGTGTGTGTGTGTGTGTGTGAGAGAGCTCTTTACAGATTAGGAAAGTAGGGGTAAACGCTGGGTCAGCAGATAACTAATATCTGGGCTGACATAGCTGCTGTATTAACACACTGGAATGATAATGGTCTGTTTGTTTGATTGTTTCTGTGTGTGTGTGTGTGTGTCAGCTTGTGTGTGTGAATGTGAGTTCTTTCATGTGTGTGTGTGCTGTCCCAGGTGGCTGTAAGTGCCCAGCATGAGGGCCTACTATACAGCTCTTAGATCCCCCCCCTGAAACCCCCTCCCAGAGACACAGCCCCATAGTTCCAGAGATGCACCAGACACACATAGAGAGTAGACACAGAGGCGCGTAGAGAGTAGAAACAGAGCCTCACAGGCTGACCAGAGACACGTAGAGCATAGAAACAGAGACGCGTAGAGAGTAGAAACAGAGACGCGTGGAGAGTAGAAACAGAGGCGCGTGGAGAGTAGAAACAGAGACGTAGAGACATAGAGAGTAGAAACAGAGGCGTGTGGAGAGTAGAAACAGAGACATAGAGAGTAGAGACATAGAGAGTAGAAACAGAGGCGTGTGGAGAGTAGAAACAGAGACATAGAGAGTAGAGACATAAAGAGTAGAAACAGAGACACGTGGAGAGTAGAAACAGAGGCGTGTGGAGAGTAGATCAGGATAGAGGGGCAACTCCGGACTGAAAGGCAGCTCCGGACAGAGAGACAGCTCTGGACTGATGGGCAGTTCTGGGTATCTAGCCTTTTTAGGCTGAAGGGCAGCTCATGGCTGACTGACGACTCTCGACGCTCATGGCTGGCTGACGGCTCTCGACGCTCATGGCAGGCTGACGGCTCTCGACGCTCATGGCAGGCTGACGGCTCTCGACGCTCATGGCAGGCTGACGGCTCTCGACGCTCATGGCAGGCTGACGGCTCTCGACGCTCATGGCAGGCTGACGGCTCTCGACGCTCATGGCGCTCTGACGGCTCTGGCTGCTCATGGCTCTCTGACGGCTCTGGCTGCTCATGGCTCTCTGACGGCTCTGGCTGCTCATGGCTCTCTGACGGCTCTGGCTGCTCATGGCTCGCTGGCGGCTCTGGCAGATCCTGTCTGGTTGGCGGCTCTGGCAGATCCTGTCTGGTTGGCGGCTCTGGCAGATCCTGTCTGGTTGGCGGCTCTGGCAGATCCTGTCTGGTTGGCGGCTCTGGCAGATCCTGTCTGGTTGGCGGCTCTGGCAGATCCTGTCTGGTTGGCGGCTCTGGCAGATCCTGTCTGGCTGACGGCTCTAGCGGCTCCTGTCTGGCTGACGGCTCTAGCGGCTCCTGTCTGGCGGATGGCTCTGTAGGCTCATGGCAGACGGGCGGCTTTGCAGGCTCATGGCAGACGGGCGGCTTTGCAGGCTCATGGCAGACGGATGGCTCAGACGGCGCTGGGGAGACGGATGGCTCAGATGGCGCTGGGGAGACGGATGGCTCAGATGGCGCTGGGGAGACGGATGGCTCAGATGGCGCTGGGGAGACGGATGGCTCAGATGGCGCTGGGGAGACGGATGGCTCAGATGGCGCTGGGGAGACGGATGGCTCTGGCCGGATACGGTGCACTGTAGACCTGGTGCGTGGTGCCGGAACTGGAGGCACCGTGCTAATGACAAGCACCTTCCTACTAGTGCGGGGAGCAGGAACAGGGCACACTGTACTCTCAAAGCCTACTCTCTCCCTGATGCGTGGTACCGGCACTGGTGACGCCGGGCTGAGGACAAGCACATCAGGATTAGTAGGGGGAGAAGATACAGTTTGTACAGGGCTCTGGAGACGCACTGGTAGCTTAGTGCGTGGGGCCGGAACTGGAGGCACCGGGCTAGATACACGCACTACAGGGAGAGTGCGTGGAGGAGGAACAGGGCTCAGGATACGCACTGGTAGCCTAGTGCGTAGTGTAGACACTGTAGGTACTAGGCTGGGGCGGGGAGGTGGTGCCGGAAATACCGGACCGTGGAGACGTACTGGCACTCTTGAGCATTGAGCCTGCCCAACCTTACCTGGTTGAATGCTCCCGGTTGCCCGACCAGTGTGGGGAGGTGGAATAACCCGCACCGGCCTATGTAGGCGAACCGGGGAAACCATGCGTAAGGCAGGTGCCATGTATGCCGGCCCGAGGAGACGCACTGGAGACCAGACGCGTTGAGCCGGCCTCATGACACCTGGCTCAATACTCAATCTAGCCCTACCAGTGCGGGGAGGTGGAATAACCCGCACTGGGCTATGCACTCGTACAGGAGACACCGTGCGCTCTACTGCGTAACACGGCGCCTGCCCGTACTCCCGCTCTCCACGGTAAGCCTGGGAAGTGGGCGCAGGTCTCCTACCTGCCCTTGGCCCACTACCTCTTAGCCACCCCCCAAGAAATTTTTTGGAATTACTTACGGGCTTTTTCGGCTTCCGTGCCAGACGCGTTCCCTCATAGCTCCGGTTCCTCTCCCCGGTAGCCTCTGCTCTCCTCAGTGCCTCCACCTGTTCCCATGGGAGGCGATCCCTCCCAGCCAGGATCTCCTCCCAAGTGTAGCAACCCTTTCCGTCCAAAACATCATCCCATGTCCATTGCTCCTTTCTCTCCTGTCCCTTACTCCGTTTAATTTTCCCTTGCCGCTTGGTCTTAGCGTGGTGGGTGATTCTGTAACGGCTTGTGCTCTCCTCATCCTCGGATGAGGTGAGGAGAGAAGGATCTTCTGACCAAAATGCGGGTTCAGGGAAATATGCCATCTTTATTATATATTTGACAGCCACGAAACAAAAACACTTTCAAAACTACAAAATAACAAAACGACGTAGAACGAAACCTGAACATAAACTCACATCACAAACGTAAACTCACGGACAGGAACGTTACATCGAAACACACGAACAGCCAAACAGTCCCGTAAGTGAAAACACATCGACAACGACGAAGACATCACAGGAGACAATCACCCACAAACAAACAGTGAGAATGCCCTACCTAAATATGACTCTTGATTAGAGGAAAACGCAAACCACCTGCCTCTAATCAAGAGCCATACCAGGCAAACCAAAACCAACATAGAAACAAATAACATAGAATGCCCACCCAACCTCACGTCCTGACCAACTAACACACATAACAACTAACATAAATAGGTCAGGAACGTGACACTACTGTGTTTCTCTTCCAGAGCCTAGCCAGCATGCAGCAGTCTTCCTCCTCTTACCAGCGTTGGAGTAACAGACCTTCGCAATGGCCATGGCTCCGTTTGACATCACTGGATGACTAAGGATGTGAGGAGACTGTGTGTGTGGTTGAGTGGAGACGAGTTATTCACTACTTAGTGCTATGCAGTAGCTGGACACTGTTCCTATGTGATGTGTTTTGATACAGTATAAAGGGAGGAATGCAGATATTATACTGTAACTGTTCAGGGTTGTTTGTGGTCACATCACACGATCACAGCCAAGGCTAATGGCTTGATGTTTAGCAATGCATGTACAGTAAGTACACATTCACACACATCCTGTGTAGTAAACATCACACACACAAAAGCATCTTGCCTCTTGTGTCAATGGGGGAGAATCGTCCCTCTGTGTTTATGCTGGGTGTGCAGTCATGTCAGTGTGCCTCAACTGTGTGACGTGTGTGTGCGCACAGGCATGTGTGTGTGTGTCTTTGTGTTTGTGTGTGCTGTGACATGGACCAGTGACATGGGAACAGTCTGTGGCCTTAGTAAGAATTAGCATGCCAGCTTGCAGGCCTGTTTCACAATGCAAATATTATTCAATATCAAGCACGGAACAAAAGTCCCATCCAGTTGTGGATGGGTGGCTGACTATGCTGTAGTGTGACAGTGAATATGTGGTCTTGTGTGGCTCGGTGCCCTTGCATTTTATCAATGGGGAATCGTAAGGGCCTTCTACACCTTCTAGAAGGCCTAAGGATTTATACAATTAAAATATACATGTTTTAATTTCTATGTAATTTCTATGTAATTTAAATTATATTCTTATTTCATCTATTAAGTTTGTGTTGGGAAGAGAAGGGTTAACCATAGAAATAGAATGAATAGAACGGGCATCCCCATTCAAGTCAGTGATGGCATAATGGGTGGACTGGTGGCCATTGTGAGTGTACCCATAGGAGCAAAGCAGAAAGTAAAATCAGGAAGTGTAACCATCAAATCAAATCAAATTTTATTTGTCACATGCGCCAAATACAACAGGTGTAGACCTTACCGTGAAATGCTTACTTACAAGCCCTTAACCAATAATGAGGTTTTAAGATTTATTTTTAATTTTTTAATCAATCTGCTGTGATTTGTTCAATCAACTCAAATTACATTACAAAAAATACATTACATTGCATCAGTTAGCATCATCTGAATAAACATTCTACATTACTATGGAAATGATTACTTAACAATACCAGGAAGCCACTGCGAGTGTACCCATGAGTTTACCAGTCAAATTGCCAGGGTTAGAGGTTCCAAGCTCGTTCTATTCATTCTTTTTTCTATGGGGTTAACACTGAAGAGAAAAAAATATCCAATCAGGATTTTTATTTGGTGTTCTCTGGCGAGAAAAATATAGCTTGCTATGTCAACCATTGGCTATGCCCTCAGAAGCTAGACAGAAGGCATCTGCCATTCAACTGTATTAGGGCAGAATTGTTGGGAAAATCAACCAATCCCATTTTGACTTCCAATGGGTAGGACTGTTTTGACAATATTTTCTGGAAGGCATAGACATCTCACTCCTGTAGCCTGTTTTTCCCCACGCTCTGTCTAACTTTTGTTGTTGATAGTGTGCGGAAGCTGCAGCCACAAGTGTTATCAAGGAGCATGTTTTTGCTGATTTGTTAATTTCTCCCTTCAAGATGAACCTTTCAACAAGAAGTTAACTTACAAATGATCATCTTTTGGTGAGTGTCACTGTTATTCTCTTGCTGTTAGCTATCTCTTTGAAAATAATATGTGTGAAACATTGTTGCATTGAAACTTTAGATCACCAGTTCCTTTGATAAAGTTGTACATATCGATTTGGAAATGCTGAATGGTTGTGTTTTTGTTATGATTGGGCCCCTACTAGCTTATGAACCGGGTTGCTTTTAACGGTATGCTGTGTGTGACTGCTCTCTTTCTATCGGACGTGTCTGTGTTTTACAAAAAGTGTTCTCTCCACGGAGTGTGCAGATTACGGTTGCTGTCCTTTCAGCACAACTAGCCTGTCACTTTTGATGTGTCACTGTTGTCATCGCTAGGCTATTGATGATAGTGAGGGTGTTAGGATACCACAGGTTTAGGGAAACACTCTTTTCACGCCACTTGGATACTGATCTAACTTTTTCATAGCAGTTTACGCAGCAGGTTAGGAGACAGTTAAGGTTAGGAAAAGGGTTAGCGAAAATGCTCTCCTAACCTGCTACGAAAAAATAACTTTGTATCGAAGTGGGGTGAAAAGAGCGAGTCCCGGTTTAAGTGGTTGTTGTTGTTGTTGCTGGTGACATTATTCCGTGCCTGGTACGTGAGTGACAGCCTGATGACTGCTTCAGGCATTCATTCTTATTTCTATGGGCTCAGGCCTGTTTGATTCATTCATGATGTCATAAAAAAGCATTGCTACTCCTGCATTAGAGCTAGAGAGCTGTGAGAGCTAGATACAGTATAATGGGAGTGTGGGAGCTAGATACAGTATAATGGGAGTGTGGGAGCTAGATACAGTATAATGGAGTGTAGGAGCTAGATACAGTATAATGGGAGTGTGGGAGCTAGATACAGTATAATGGGAGTGTGGGAACTAGATACAGTATAATGGGAGTGTGCATTAAATGATTATGTTTTTGTGTGTAGTAGTGTGTAGGTCAGTGTAGTGCAACATGTAGTACAGTATCTATTGGCTGCGTATTGGAAAACAGAGTAACAGTCTAATCAGCACCTATTGACTGGTGTGCACTGACCCTGCAGCATAGAGCTGGTGTGTGTGTTGTGTACTATAGAGTGGCAGTACAGTATGAACTGGGCCTATTCATGGGTTGCATGTTTCCTCACAATATTGTTTTGAATGTTCGTTTTGCACTGATGCCCGACTCAGCATTCTACTCAATGCATTGTCAATGAGCGCTGATGAAGATTTCATCAAAAAGGCATTACAGTGGCTTGGCAATGCCATTCAATAGGAGACTAGTTATTAGTAGGAAAACCTTTTGTCATCACTTTGATGTCGCCAGATTGACTTAACTAGCTAACGTTATACTGCTTCTTATCTAAGATTGAGGGGAGGACACTGGATTTTTGCTATTTTTTGACTAACTTTACTCGCTAATGACAACAGTGCTATCTGTCTAAAGTAAATTAGACAACATGATAATGCTGGCAAAGTTGTTTACTACGAAATATTTGACTACTTTAGCAATGTCATCGTATTTCCAGGCACTATAGTGTAATTTATACTTAACAGTCGTTAGCCTGCGTTCAGGATGACTTGGCTTATCACTGCTTTAGGGCACCATTATTGGGCCGCCGGGAGAGGGAGGCTTGAGAACATTCATAACAATGGCATGATGTGACGGAGGTGCAACCTATGAATACTTTACATTGATTTGTCTGCAAAACAACCCACTCTCTCTCATCTCCATGATCTCTCTGAAGTCAACAAGCCATTGTGTTTTTTCCCCTGTGGTATTGAATTAAACAGAGGTTATTGTAATAGCGAGGTTGGTGTGTTTAGTTGGTTAGTGGAAGGGTGGTATAATGGTCTGCACCAAAGTTGATACATGGTGATGATGGACAGTATATGCTAATGGCAGGGCTGAAGTTATTTTTATGTATTGTACACAGAGAGAGCCAAAATGGCGGGGTAGGTGTGTGGACAGTAATATATTGCACTACAGAACCGTAATGGTAGATTTATGGTAATGTATTGTACAGATAGATACCTGTAGCCTCAGATCCATAATTGTGCGGGAGGTACAATTGAAGTCGGAAGTTTACATACACTTAGGTTGGAGTCATTAAAACTCGTTTTTCAACCACTCCACATTTCTTATTAACAATCTATAGTTTTGGCAATCTACTTTGTGCATGACACAAGTAATTTTCCAACAATTGTTTACAGACAGATTATTTCACTTCTAATTCACTGTATCACAATTCCAGTGGGTCAGAAGTTTACATACACTAAGTTGACTGTGTCTTTTAAACAGCTTGGAAAATTCCTGAAAATTATGTCATGGCTTTAGAAGCTTCTGATAATCATCTGAGTCAATTGGAGGTGTACCTGTGGATGTATTTCAAGGCTTACCTTCAAACTCAGTGCCTCTTTGCTTGATATCATGGGAAAATCTAAAGAAATCAGCCAAGACCTCAGAAAAAAATCTGTAGACTTCCACAAGTCTGGTTCATCCTTGGGAGCAATTTCCAAATGCCTGAAGGTACCACCTTCATCTGTACAAACACTAGTACGCAAGTATAAACACCATGGGACAACACAGCCGTCATACCGCTCAGGAAGGAGAAGCGTTCTCTCTCCTAGAGAAGAACGTACTTTGGTGCGAAAAGTGCAAATCAATCCCACAACAACAGCAAAGGACCTTGTAAAGATACTGGAGGAAACAGGTACAAAAGTATCTATATCCACAGTAAAACGAGTCCTATATCGACATAACTTGAAAGGCCGGTCAGCAAGGAAGAAGCCACTGCTCCAAAACTGCTATAAAAAAATCCAGACTACGGTTTGCAACTACACATGGAGACAAAGATCGTACTTTTTGGAGAAATGTCCCCTGGTCTGATGAAACAAAAATAGAACTGTTTGGCCATAATGACCATTTTTATGTTTGGAGGAAAAAGGCGGAGACTTGCAAGCCGAAGAACACCATCCAACCGTGAAGCATGGGGGTGGCAGCATCATGTTGTGGGGGTGCTTTGCTGCAGGAGGGACTAGTGCACTTCACAAAATAGATGGCATCATGAGGCAGGAAAATTATGTGGATACATTGAAGCAACATCTCAAGACATCAGTCAGGAAGTTAAAGCTTGGTCGCAAATGGGTCTTCAAAATGGACAATGACCCCAAGCATACTTCCAAAGTTGTGGCAAAATGGCTTAAGGACAACAAAGTCAAGGTATTGGAGTGGTCATCACAAAGCCCTGACCTCAATCCTATAGAAAATTTGTGGGCAGAACTGAAAAAGCGTGTGCGAGCAAGGAGGCCTACAAACCTGACTCGGTTACACCAGCCCTGTCAGGGGGAATGGGCCAAAATTCACCCAACTTATTGTGGAAAGCTTGTGGAAGGCTACCCGAAACGTTTGACCCAAGTTAAATAATTTAAAGGCAATACACTCAATTAGTATTTGGTAGCATGTAAATGTCTGACCCACTGGGAATGTGATGAAAGAAATAAAAGCTGAAATAAATCATTCTCTCAACTATTTTTCCTACATTTCACATTCTTAAAATAAAGTGGTGATCCTAACTGACCTAAAACAGGGAATTTTTACAAGGATTAAATGTCAGTAATTGTGAAAAACGGAATTTAAATATATTTGGCTAAGGTGTATGTAAACTTCCGACTTCAACTGTAAGTGGTAATGTACAGATTCATCATGGCAGGTGTGGACAGTGTGGGGGCAGTGCTGTGTGACGTCAGGCAGGCCGCAGACTGAAATAGCAGTGAGATCTCACTTCCTTGGCATGTGCAGAGCAGACATACCGGAGGAGAGGAGCAAATGAGTCAGCTGGCCTGCTGCTGGGAGAGACTGATACAGATGGAGAGATATGGACAGAGAGGGAGGGAGGGAGAGATAGAGAGGGATGATGATGAATCAGTAAAATAGAGAGTGGTAGCCTATTACCAGGGGGATGGGATAATGTTTTGGTTCTGACAGAGGGAGGCTGGTTTTCACTGAGTGGACAGTCTTAACGGAGATGACAGCGGCATTCCATAGTGTACTTACAGTTGTGTTCAGGTATCAGTGTTACCTATATAATGTAGATCCTATAATTTACTGAATTATGTGATTTGTGTTACCGATAGAAATATAATCCATATTCCCTAATTCTATTGTATTACCTACTAGGTGACCACAGTGTGTTTAGTTAGCGCTAGGTCTATGTTGCCACGGTGAAATGGGTTAACCCCTAGGTTGCCTTTTCCTTGCCCTAACAAGATGTTCAGAGTCAGACATGCTGATTTACCAGCAAGGGTGTATAATGGTAGGCCTAATCAATTGGTTCCCTAGGTGACAGAGGTGTTCCATCCACATTAAATGTGTTACCTTGGCAACGAGAATGCTCAGTATTCAGTACATTACCTTAGTGATATAGAGTAGGTGCTAGGTAATCAATATGTTTCCTTGGTGACGGGCCAACAATATGTGACAATGATTCTTAAGGACAGATGTTACTGAATGAACAAGGGTACACTGAGGTTGTTCTATCTGAAAGGAGGAGGCACACAGCCGCCTTTTCCTTGCTACAGATATTTAGGCTGTTGACAAGCCTTGAGATCTCTTACCACATCATATTACTAAACTTCATGTTCATTGCACATAGGGCTGGGAATTGCCAGGGATCTCACAATATGATATTATCACAATACTTAAATGCTGATACGATATGTATTGTGATTCTCAGGATTCTATATGTATTGCGATTCTCAGGATTCTATATGTATTGTGATTCTCAGGATTCTATATGTATTGTGATTCTCAGGATTCTATATGTATTGAAATTCGTTACTGTGATTTTATTATGATTCAATGTTCCAAACATATTGCTCACCATATGTCTGCTGCAGAGGGACAAGAGAGACATGGGTTTTGATCAGTCATGGAAATAAAAGTGCTGATTACAAATGTACTCCCTATTTAAAAAGAAGATGGAGAACAAGTGTAGATACTGGAGTTTTGGTGCAGGTACAGCAAACTAGCGCAAAAATAATATTGCAATATATCCCCTCCTCCATCACTAATTGCACACAATGTGTGGACCCATGTGTAACAGTATAACTTTAAACCGTCCCCTCGCCCCGACACGGGCGCGAACCAGGGACCCTCTGCACACATCAACAACAGTCACCCACGAAGCGTCGTTACCCATCGCTCCACACCGTTTGGGCTAGACAATGTTCCATCAACATTGCAGAGCAAGGGGCAACACTACATCTACATCACTACAACACTACATCTAGGTTTCAGAGCAAGTGACGTAACTGATTGAAACGCTACTAGCGCGTACCCGCTAACTAGCTTGCCATTTCACATCCGTTACACTCACCCCCCTTTCAACCTCCTCCTTTTCCGCAGCAACCAGTGATCCGGGTCAACAGCATCAATGTAACAGTATAACTTTAGTGCGTCCCCTCGCCCCGACACGGGCGCGAACCAGGGACCCTCTGCACACATCAACAACTGACACCCACGAAGCGTTGTTACCCATCGCTCCACAAAAGCCGCGGCCCTTGCAGAGCAAGGGGCAACACTACATCTAGGTTTCAGAGCAAGTGACGTAACTGATTGAAACGCTACTAGCGCGTACCCGCTAACTAGCTAGCCATTTCACATCCGTTACACATGATTATGTCCATACAACTGCAATGGGTTCGCACAGAATTAGGGACATTTTTATTTATTTACATTTTCCCCAATTTCATGTTATCCAATTGGTAGTTAGTCTTGTGCCGTCGCTGCAAATCTCGTATGGAGAGGCGAAGGTCGAGAGACATGAGTCCTCCAAAACACAACCCTGCCAAGCCGCACTGCTCGCTTAACCCAGCAGCCAGCCGCACCAATGTGTCGGGGGAAACACCGTACAACTGGCGACTGTGTCAGCGTGCATGTGCCCGGCCCGCAACAGGAGTCACTAGAGCGCGATGGGACAAAGACATCCCGGCCGGCCAAATCCTCCCCTAACTCGGACGACGCTGGGCCAATTGTGCGCCGCCTCATGGTTCTCCCGGTCATGACCGGCTGCAACACAGCCTGGGATCGAATCCGGATCTGTAGTGATGCTTCAAGCACTGCGATGCAGTGCCTTAGACCGCTGCGCCACTGGGGAGGCCCCTAGAATTAGGGATTTTGAGCTGACAAAGACAGCTTCTCAACTTTTCCAATGTAAAAAATGTCTATATTAGCAGACGATCTTATCCAGAGCGACTTACAGTTAGTATACAGATAGCTAGGTAAGACAACCACATATCACAGGCATAGTCAGCTCATTCTTCCTCAATAAAGAAGTTAACAGCAAAGTCAGCAAGTAGGAAAATAGTAAGAAAAACACTTTTTATTGTATTTTTTGGGGTGGGAGCTGAGACATCTGATTTAAGATCCTCTTTTTCGGAAGATGGGCAGGGACTCTTCTGTCCTGACGTTAGGGAGAAGAGTTTGTCTTCCTCTCCCATTTAGCAGGAGAATGATAAACAATATTGAACTATTTTCCCCAATAAGAGGCCTTTTGTGCTCTGCTATCAGAAGAAGTGATTTACTTAATCAACTACCGGTACATTCCTCTCGCTCTCTCGCTCTCTCCATCTCTGTGTGTGTGTGTGTGTGTGTGTGTGTGTGTGTGTGTGTGTGTGTGTGTGTGTGTGTGTGTGTGTGTGTGTGTGTGTGTGTGTGTGTGTGTGTGTGTGTGGTGTGTGTGTGTGGTGTGTGTGTGTGTGGTGTGTGTGTGTGTGGTGTGTGTGTGTGTGTGTGTGTGTGTGTGTGTGTGTGGTGTGTGGTGTGTGGTGTGTGGTGTGTGGTGTGTGGTGTGTGGTGTGTGGTGTGTGGTGTGTGGTGTGTGTGTGGTGTGTGTGTGGTGTGTGTGTGGTGTGTGTGTGGTGTGTGTGTGGTGTGTGTGTGGTGTGTGTGTGGTGTGTGGTGTGTGTGGTGTGTGTGTGTGCGCATTTGCCTTTCCTCTTTATTCCATGTCTTTGTCCCTGGAGTTTGGAGAGAGAAAGAATGCTGGAGTTTCCCTGTTTGCTTTTCCATTTCTAATCCCTCTCCAACCCCCATGTCGCTCAGCTCCTGCTCAACACACACACACATACACAAACACACTTACAGGGCATACCACACGAGGCGTTGTTTACACACACATGGTCACACACACATGTGAAGCCCTTAGCCGTGGTATATTGGCCATATACCACAAACCCCAGATTATTGCTATTATAAACAGGTTATCAACATAATTAGAGCAGTAAAACGTTTTGTCATACCCATGGTATACGGTCTGATATACCACGGCTGTCAGCCAATTAGCATTCACGGCTCGAACCATCCAGTTGTAACGATATATAATGTGCTTTATACCATGGCAAAAAAAAAAAAAAAAAAATCAACTTTCTTTAACTAGGCAAGTCAGCTAAGAACAAATTCTTATTTACAATGACGGCCTACCCCTGCCAAACCCGGATGGCGCTGAGCCAATTGTGCGCCACCCTATGGGATTAACCAAACAAACAGACGTGCTAGTTTAGCTATCATTGGTAACTACTGTAGCTATCTAGTAAACTTGCTAGCTACTTCAATGGATGTTGAACACATTTCAACCAGCAAATGAACATATCTAGTAGCAAATGTGTTAAATATTAGCCATGGTATAAAAGGGATAATCAACGCTGGGCTCTATGCCTTCTATGCCACTCTGTGGAAGGTCAGTTCCACTCAGCTAGCACGTCATGGAACACACCTTATACGTCATTCATTATTTTCCATAGAACGCAATGCCTCCTCATTGATTATCCCTTACGTAATTACACTACTTATAGCAATGAGACACTTAACCATCTAGAAACCAACTGCCCAGTTTAGCCACAATACAAAGTGTTAATGCATTTGTCCTGTGGAAAAATAAGATAGGTTTATCCCCAATGTTCCCTCTAAACTGCGCGCGTGCTCGGCGCCCACCTCCTCCAGCACTGCTGCTCACAGAAGAAATGCCGGGCCGCGCAAAGACGCAAGAGATTGAACTTCTGAGTTCGCCGCGTTAGTTTGCACTATATAGATTCGTTTTTTTTTGTGATGAATCTACATTAAAACAACCCCTTTTCAATGTAACAAACCAAAACAAATTTAACTTTGAAATATTGAGTCTGTAATATTGGCAGGGGTAGCTCCTGCCTTTCAATCATCCTCGAGTGAATGCGCTTTTCAGATCAGTTCAGTTCACACCGCACATGTGCGCATTTGTTGATATTCTTTGCTAGTTAGCGCATTATTAGCCCAGTTATAGATATGTATAGGTCAGCAATTGGGAGTTACTGCGTCCTACAAGAGCACAACACGTGTAGGCTGCATTTATTTGCAAAGCCAGTCAGGTAAAAAGTTTGTCTTAATTAAAGGGGCAGTGTTTTATTATGAGACATATGCAAATAAGCCAATAGGCAGAGGGATAGCCTACACATTGTCTAATTCTCTGTACAGTAGTAATAATTACTTTTATTTTGTAAAGTGGTTTTGTGCATCATATAACAGCATACAATGCAATTTACAGTCACCTATTTGGCCCATGGTGTTACAGACCAAGTAAAAAAAAAAAATTGCAACAGTGTTGCTGTTATGTGTATGAGTGGTCACAGTGGTGCTGGTATGTGTATGAGTGGTCACAGTGGTGCTGGGTGTGTGTTGCTGTTATGTGTATGAGTGGTCACAGTGGTGCTGGGTGTGTGTTGCTGTTATGTGTATGAGTGGTCACAGTGGTGCTGGGTGTGTGTTGATGTTATGTGTATGAGTGTTCACAGTGGTGCTGAGTATGCGATAGACACACAAACACACATCCGTGTGTGTGTGTGTGTGTTCTAGGATGTACGTTGTTCCTTACAGTATGAATTAACACACATGCACGTTACACCCACCAGTGGAGGCTGCTGAGGGGAGGACAGCTCACAATAATGGCTGCAATGGAGCAAATGGAATGGCATCAAACACATGGAAACCATGTGTTTGATGCATTTGATACCATTCCACTTATTTCGCTCCAGTCGTTACCATGAGCCCGTCCTCCCCAGTTAAGGTGCCACCAACCTCATGTGACACACACACATCCACACATATTTGCATGCCCCAATACACACATACATGTACACAGACACACTGAAGTGGGCTGGCTTCTGCTGTAGGGTGGCTACTGCCTCTGCTATAGGGTGGCTACTGCCTCTGCTGTAGGGTGGCTACTGCCTCTGCTGTAGGGTGGCTACTGCCTCTGCTGTAGGGTGGCTACTGCTACTGCTGTAGGGTGGCTACTGCTACTTCTGTGCTACTGCTATAGGGTGGCTACTGCCACTGCTGTAGGGTGGCTACTGCTACTTCTGTGCTACTGCTATAGGGTGGCTACTGCTACTGCTGTAGGGTGGCTACTGCCTCTGCTGTAGGGTGGCTACTGCCTCTGCTGTAGGGTGGCTACTGCCTCTTCTGTAGGGTGGCTACTGCCTCTTCTGTAGGGTGGCTACTGCTACTGCTGTAGGGTGGCTACTGCTACTTCTGTGCTACTGCTATAGGGTGGCTACTGCTACTGCTGTAGGGTGGCTACTGCCTCTTCTGTAGGGTGGCTACTGCCTCTTCTGTAGGGTGGCTACTGCCTCTGCTGTAGGGTGGCTTCTGCTGTAGGGTGGGCTCAGAGTAATTGTGGCTAGGTGTGTGTGGCAGGCTCAAGTTTAAAAGCACTGAGCCTGTGGAAGGGATCTATGATACAGTACGTGACTGTTTTGGTTAAGGACCATCCTGCTGCAAGAGCACAGATCCAAGCATGGAGTGTGTGTGCATGTGTATGAGTGTGTATAAGTACATAGCCTAAGTGTATTGTGTGTGTGTGGGGGGGGGTTAATGTCATATGCACAGTACAGTGAAATGCCTTATTTCCTTGCTCCTGACCCAACGATGCAGTAATCAATATCAATGTAGTACTAACATGTTTAATGTAGTACTAACATGTTTAATGTAGAACGAAAACACGCAACAAATAAAAATAAGAACTAAGAAGAACACGAGAAGTAAGTAAGCTATATGTGCAGGAATCTCAATGCTAAGTGTCTATGTTGTCCTTAGCGGAAAGCTATGCTGTATTAGACACTGGAGGAAAGGAAAAGTTGAGAGGCAACTCCGGGATGCTGACCTTCTAGGCAGAGTTGCAAAGAAAAAGCCATATCTCAGACTGTCCAATAAAAAGAAAAAAGTAAGATGGGCAAAAGAACACAGACACTGGACAGAGGAACTCTGCCTAGAAGGCCAGCATCCTGGAGTCGCCTCTTCACTGTTGATGTTGAGACTGGTGTTTTGCACGTACGATTTAATGAAGCTGCCAGTTGAGGACTTGTGAGGCGTCTGTTTATCAAATGAGACACTAATGTACTTGTCCTCTTGCTTAGTTGTGTACCTATTCAGTTGTACAACTGAATGCATTCAACTGAAATGTGTCTTCCGCATTTAACCCAACCCCTTTTAATCAGAGGTGTGCAGGGGGCCTGCCTTAATCGACATAATATGTCTTCGAGCCATTTGTTGCCCTAGATCAGTGGTTCCCAAACTCTTTATAGTCCTGTACCACTTCAAACATTCAACCTCCAGCTGCTTACCCCCTCTAGCACCAGGGTCAGCAAACTCTCAAATGTTGTTTTTTGCCATCATTGTAAGCCTGCCACACACACACTATACGATACATTTATTAAACATAAGAATGAGTGTGAGTTTTTGTCACAACCCGGCTCGTGGGAAGTGACAAAGAGTTCTTATAGGACCAGGGCACAAATAATAATATAATAATAATCAATAATTTGGCTCTTTATTTAACCATCTTTCATATAAAACCGTATTTGTTAATCGAAAATTGTGAATAACTCACCACAGGTTAATGAGAAGGGTATGCTTAAAAGGATACACATAACTCTGCAATGTTGGGTTGTATTGGAGAGAGTCTCAGTCTTAAATCATTTTCCACACACAACCTGTACCTGTATTTAGTTTTCATACTAGTGAGGGCTGAGAATCCACTCTCACATACACTACCGTTCGAAAGTTTGGGGTCACTTAGAAATTAAAAAGTACCTGCAAAACACCAGTCTCAAAGTCAACAGTTGAGAGGCAACTCCGGGATGCTGACCTTCTAGGCAGAGTTGCAAAGAAAAAGCCATATCTCAGACTGGCCAATAAAAAGAAAACATTAAGATGGGCTAAAGAACACAGACACTGGACAGAGGAAGTCTGTCTAGAAGGCCAGCATCCCGGAGTCGCCTCTTCACTGTTGATGTTGAGACTGGTGTTTTGCGGGTACGATTTAATGAAGCTGCCAGTTGAGGACTTGTGAGGCGTCTGTTTATCAAACGAGACACTCTAATGTACTTGTCCACTTGCTCAGTTGTGTACCGGGGCCTCCCACTCCTCTTTCCATTCTGGTTTGAGCTGTTCTGTGAAGGGAGTAGTACACAGCATTGTATGAGATCTTCAGTTTCTTGGCAATTTCTCGCATGGAATAGCCAACATTTCTCAGAACTAGAATGAAGAGTTTCAGAAGAAAGGTCTTTGTTTCTGGACATTTTGAGCCTGTAATCGAACCCACAAATGCTGATGCTCCAGATACTCAACTAGTCTAAAGAAGGCCAGTTTTATTGCTTTGTTAATCAGCAATCACAGTTTTCAACTGTGCTAACATAATTGCAAAAGGGTTTTATAATGATCAATTAGCCTTTTAAAATTATAAACTTGGGTTAGCTAACACAATATGCCATTGGAACACAGGAGTGATGGTTGCTGATAATGGGCCTCTGTACACCTATGTATTTATTCCATAAAATATTTGCAGTTTCCAGCTACAATAGTCATTTACAACATTAACAATGTCTACACTGTATTTCTGATCAATTTGATATTATTTTAATGGACAAAAATTTGTTTTTCTGTCAAAAACAAGGACATTTCTAAGTGACCCCAAACTTTTGAACAGTAGTGTAGGTACAGTGGTTGCAAAGGGCATCAGTGTCTTAACAGCGCGATTTGCCAAGGCAGGATACTCTGAGCGCAGCCCAATCCAGAAATCTGGCAGTGGCTTCTGATTAAATTTCATTTTCACAGAACCGCTTGTTACAATTTCGATGAGGCTCTGTTGTTCAGATATCGGTAAGTGGACTGGAGGCAGAGCAAGAAAGGGAATACTGAATCCAGTTGTTTGTGTCATCCATTTCAGGGAAGTACCTGCATAATTGCGCACCCAACTCACTCAGGTGCTTCGCTGTATCACGTTTGACATTGTCCGTAAGCTTGAGTTCATTTGCACACAAAAAATCATACAATGATGGAAAGACCTGTTTGTTGTCCTTGTTAATGCAGACAGAGAAGAGCTCCAACTTCTTAATCATAGCCTCAATTTTGTCCCGCACATTGAATATAGTTGCGGAGAGTCCCTGTAATCCTAGATTCAGATCATTCAGGAGAGAAAAAACATCACCTAGATAGGCCAGTCGTGTGAGAAACTCGTCATGCAAGCAGTTAGACAAGTGAAAATTATGGTCAGTAAAGAAAACTTTAAACTCATCTCTCAATTATAAAAAAACACGTCAATACTTTGCCCCTTGATAACCAGCGCACTTCTGTATGTTGTAAAAGCGTTACATAGCCCATATCATTGCATAGTGCAAAAAATACACGAGAGTTCAGGGGCCTTACTTTAACAAAGTTAACTATTTTCACTGTGGTGTTCAAAACGTCTTTCAAGCTGTCAGGCATTCCCTTGGCAGCAAGAACCGCTCGGTAGATGCTGCAGTGTACCCAAGTGGCGTCGGGAACAACTGCTTGCATGCACGTTACCACGCCACTATGTCTCCCTGTCATGGCTTTTGCGCCATCAGTACAGATACCAACATGAGCAGCAGCTACGTTTGGCTACACACAGTCCGTTAGTGGAATTCCCGCGAGAGAGTAACGGTGAATATGATTGGATGGTAATTATTTGACTAGGCTACCTGTATGTGACATTGTGTTGTTATTTCACTGAACACCAGATGGTTTAATTTTTATTTTTGGCAGTGAAACGAGGCTACTCGGGCGAGAGAGAAACTCACAAATGTATAGCCCCGTTGGAAAATTTAAATGGACTGTTTGAAAATATGAAGAAAGCTGTATCTAGCTGCATTAGACGTTATTTGAGCCTTGTTGTCCTATCTAGCTGTGTTAGACGTTAGAGGAGCCTTGTGTTTTCCTATCTAGCTGTGTTAGACGTTATTTGAGCCTTGTTGTCCTATCTAGCTGTATTAGACGTTAGAGGAGCCTTGTGTTTTCTTATATAGCTGTATTAGACGTTAGAGGAGCCTTGTGTTTTCCTATCTAGCTGTATTAGACGTTAGAGGAGCCTTGTGTTTTCCTATCTAGCTGTATTAGACGTTAGAGGAGCCTTGTGTTTTCCTATCTAGCTGTATTAGACGTTAGAGGAGCCTTGTGTTTTCCTATCTAGCTGTATTAGACGTTAGAGGAGCCTTGTGTTGTCCTAGCTAGCTGTATTAGACGTTAGAGGAGCCTTTTGTTGTCCTAGCTAGCTGCCACGTTAACTCTTCATGGACTGGATTCTCCGTTCTCATCCGTTTCTATAACGGCACACTTACCAACT
>NC_074669.1:16200099-16373518 GCF_029448725.1 Salvelinus fontinalis
TTGTTCTTAACGGTCTAGTAAAATAAAGGTTACATTAAAAAACGTTTTTAAATGAAGCTAACCATGTTGTCTAATTTTCTTAAGAAACAATTAGACAATCGGGAACATGTTAGCAGGTTCCTCTTCGTGACAGCATATTGCATGTAAACTCACCTTTATTCTGACGATTATTATTAGTAGACAAGGCCGTCGCGCATGTAGCCCTATTTAACGGGTTAAGCACATGAATTCCATAAATGCGACCATTTATTTGTCCTAAGGACAAAATGGGTTTGTTCATTGTGTGTGCAGCCATGTTTGACCATGTAATGTCAACCTATGGCAAGTCGAGAGGGACATTTTTTTAGCGAAACAGAACGCGCAGACAAGATTGGTATCAGTGCCCCCCATTGATATAGATAATGAACTGCAATTTGCGAACAGGTGAAAGCATTTAGCCAACAAAGGTTTATTATGAATTTCGTAAAATGTATGCCTATTTTAGAATTTCCGAATTTCTTTATCTGTTAGACTACATTTTAAGAGCTCATATAACATTTAAATGTGTTTATGTAGTTTGAGTACCAGTCTCCTCAGCTAACATTCCACTCTTGTTCATGCCACTCCTTACCAAAGATACTGGCCTTTCAGCAATCTCAATGTTCAATATGTGGTGGATTTGAATTGCTCATTGGTAGTTGGATATAACATGACTATTTTCCATGGCAACATGTCAAGCCTAGAAAATATAATTAGAATGTATAACAACGTCAAAAACAAACATTTACCAGTTAGCTAGGCAAGTTGTTGTATTTCGAGACTTAAAATCAAACCTAAGACGTTTTCTGGTTGGAATTGCAGTATGTATTTAGTTTGAGAATTTAGACATGAGTTAGCAACTTTTGACAGACTGGTTTCATCTCTGGACAAACAGAAAATGGTTGCTATAGCAACCGGATACCAACGTGTTCTGTGAAGAAAAAAAGGTGTTCCAATATTTGCATAATCGTTGTGATTGGAGGATAGGTGTGAGGTTTATCGAATAGGATTAATATTTAATCAGAATATTCATATTTGAAGTTGGCAGACTAAAGTCAGTTTCTTTGGCACATGACATGGAGTACAGGGAGTGGAAGAGCTAAAGATGGTACCCAGGCTAGTGTTTATGGACTATTTAGGCCATTCAACTGTTAAACTTGGGATATCCTAGCTCTCATGATCATTATCTAAAAAAGTACGCTAGTGTTTCTGATTGTATTCATAATCTTACTTGGTTCATCCTTGGTAGACAATACAATTTATTTGCGCCGCTGAGGTCACGTGCGTCAGGTGGATAATGTTGAGCACAAGATGAAAGGTTCCAGTGTATTTCAGCAGCATCCCTGCCGCCGTGCGCGTAATGCCACCAGCTGTTGCTTTTAGCAAGCACAACACTATCCAGTTCGTGACAGACGCACTTCAGAGACAAGCTGCGAAAGGATAGAAACAACTACCTGGGTTGTTTTTTTCTTCTAATTTCTGTATTCTAATGTTCCCTTTTTCCATTGTGTCCACTGTAATTTACGCACAAACACGTCTTACATCTGAGTACCACTTTGAAGGGAACTGAATGTCCTCAGCTGAAAGGTAAGTTCACTTTTCTTTTTCTTTTAACATTAAATTAATTTGGGCTATCTGAAATTATTACTTTTTTACAGTAAAATATGTTAAGAGTTATATCCCCATAGGACATTTGAAATAACTAATAGCTGAAATGGAAACATCCTAATATTCCATTGCAAATATTTCTGTATTTTGTGTTGTCTGGCAGATACATGTTTTTGAAAGCTCATCCAACACATCTGATCTGTTAGTTTGATGGCTCAAAACATACATTTATAGGTCGGTTGTCAGTTTCTTATACAGGTAAAGAGAAACAGATTTACAGATTTGCTCTAATCATCATTGTTACAGTGGCTCAAATAGCTTCTAATTCACTTCCAAGACCATTTTCAACAAACGTGTTTTGCATAAACCATGTTTGATCCTAAATATTTGAATATTCAAAGTAATAAGATGCTACTGTAAGGTTAAGAAGATGATAACTGAAGGTAACTCCTATGCCCAAGGACTCCAATGCCTGACAGAGTTTTTGTGTGTTTGATGGTTGTCCAGCGTAGCAGAGAAACTCAATCTATGGCCTGGTGACAGCAGCAGTGTTTGTGAGAACAGACTATCATCACATTATCTGCTGTGGAGGACAGGCACGGTGGAGGGTTGCTAGCTCCTGTTACGTTCCAGCCTCACACCACAAAGACTTGTTTCCGACCGATTTAGTGACCATGATTCGTTCACTTTTCAGACCCAGGTCAATTTCCTTAAGGAAAAGGTTTTGACACCTACTGAATAGTGGCCATGATTTTTATGGTGGATGATGCTGGTCTATAGAGAATAAGAAGGAAAGGGAGAGAGAAGGGGTAGAGGAGCTTGGACATGATGGACTATGGCCTAAATTCAGTCAATGCTATCAGGGTGGTATTTCACCTGAGGTAAAGCTCTTGTGTGACCCTCTATAAATGTGTTGTAGTCCTTGTGTGTGGTGACCTCTGGTCTCTACCATTGGCTAAGGAATCTATCATGCACACACACACACACACACACACACACACACACACACACACACACACACACACACACACACACACACACACACACACACACACACACACACACACACACACACACACACACACACACACACACACACACACACACACACACACACACACACACACACACACGTTATCTGTTACCAAGATGGTCTAATGCCTCTCAACTTTGGACCGCTTGACATCCATCATCATTACCAGTTTGAGATAAGTTACCAGTATTGTGTCTGTTGGTTGTGTTGATGTAAACAGATCACATGTGAAAGGAGATAGCTATAATGATGACGCATAGAGATGACACACTTCTCCAAATCCATAGTCACAATGGTAATCCCTGTCCGTCCTCATCCCCTTGCAACATTAATGGACCAGAATCCTCTGTGTGAGCTCTCAGGGCTCAGGCGTGGGATGTGACTTCTACTTAAGTACAGGCACAAGTCGTCAGATTCATATTTGAACTTTGGACAAGAACAGAACATTCTGAGATTCTGAGACCTGGAAGTGTTAATGTCTGATTTCCCATTGTAAACAAGTGAGTTATAGCAACGGCACATATGAAGGATGAATACAAGGTAAGATATGCCATCTCAGGCATAGTCTATCATATCCAAGCTCCTTTACCCTCTGTCTCTCCATCTCCTTCTCTAGCATCATCCACCAGAAAAGGAAAATGCAGTAATTACACTGAACAAAAATTAACGCAACATGCAACAATTTCAAAGATTTTACTGAATTACAGTTCATATAAGAAAATCTGTCAATTGAAATGAATTCAT
The DNA here is from genome assembly GCF_029448725.1 of Salvelinus fontinalis. Lineage (NCBI taxonomy): Eukaryota > Metazoa > Chordata > Actinopteri > Salmoniformes > Salmonidae > Salvelinus > Salvelinus fontinalis. Next base: position 16,203,503 of record NC_074669.1, read on the forward strand.
TAGGCCCTAATCTATGGATTTCACATCACTGGGAATAGAGATATGCATATGTTGGTCATAGATACCTTTAAAAGAAAGTAGTGGCGTGGATCAGAAAACCAGTCAGTATCTGTTGGAACCACCATTTACCTCAAGCAGCGTGACACATCACCTTCCCATTGAGTTGATCAGACTGTTGATTGTGTCCTGTGGAATGTTGTCCCACTCCTCTTCAATGGCTGTGCGAAGTTGCTGGATATTGGCGGGAACTGGAACATGCTGTCGATCAAGAGCATCCCAAACTTGTGTACAGATCCTTGTGACATGGGGCTGTGCATTATCATGCTGAAACATGAAGTCGATAAAATGCAATTGTGTTCGTTGTCCGTGGCTTATGCCTGCACATACCATAACCCCACCACTACCATGGGGCACTCTGTTCAAAACATTGACATCAGAAAACCGCTCGCCCACACGACGCCATACATGCTGTCTGCCATCTTCCCAGTATAGTTGAAATCGGGATTCATCCGAGAAGAGCACACTTCTCGGTTACGACGCCGAACTGCATTTAGGTCAAGACCTTAGTGAGGACGACGAGCATGCAGATGAGCTTCCATGAGACGGTTTCTGACAGTTTGTGCAGAAATTCCTGGTTGTGCAAACCCACAGTTTCATCAGCTGTACAGGTGGCTGGTCTCAGATGATCCCACAGGTGAAGAAGCCAGATGTGGAGTTCCTGGGCTGGCGTGGTTACACGTGGTCTGTGTTTTTGAGGCCGGTTGAACGTGCTGACAAATTCTCTAAAATGACATTGGAGGTGGATTATGGTAGAGAAATTAACATTCAATGCTCTAGTAACAGCTCTGGTGGACATTCCTGCAGTCAGCATGCCAATTGCACGCTCCCTCAACTTGAGACATCTGTGGCATTGTGTTGTGTGACAAAACTGCACATTTTAGAGTGGCCTTTTATTGTACCCAGCACAAGGTGCACCTGTGTAAGGACCATGTTGTTTAATCGGCTTCTTGATATGCCACACCTGTCTGGTGGCTAGATTATCTTGGCAAAGGAGAAATGCTCATTAACAGGGATGTAAACAAATTTGTGCACAACATTTGAGAGAAATAACCTTTTTGTCCCTATGCAACATTTCTGGTATCTTTTATTTCAGCTCATGGAACATGGGACCAATACTTTACATGTTGCGTTTATATTATTGTTCAGTATAGTAGGAGTAATACCTTTTCCTTAAGGAGACTGACCTGGGTCTTAAAAGTGGGGAACAGATTATGGAAACAAGTCCTTGTCGTCGGAGGCTGAAAGGCTGTTCCTGGAGAGCTACATGTTGTGGCTGTCAGCTTTTGCTTCAGTGCAGCACAAACACCCTATTTCATCTAATCAAGGTCTTAATGATTATTTCATTATTTATTATTATTATTATTATTATTTATTATTATTATTTCACTGTTTAGAGTTTAAGTGTCGGGCTTGGTCAGAACCAAAGCATGCAAAGTGCCAACCATCTCAGAGGGTTGGTGACTGGTACTGTACTGTGTTACAGGGTTCAACTGTCACTGTGATCACCCTGCCCATTAGATCTAACCTATTTGATCTCCTCTTCTCCTCTGCAGTTCTGTAGCCTAACAAAGAGCGCTTTAGCCTCTGGGGTGGACGTGCCTCGTCATTAGCTGTTTATCTCCTCCCACCTGGACCTGTCTGACCTTTAACCCAGCCCCCTGCTCCTTTGAACCGGACTGTTCTCTTTGACAGTATGAGCGAGGAGAGAGGATGTCCCTTTCAACTGCTGAACCGTGCGCACAGAGACTACGGTGGTAGTGGTGGTGGAGGATCCAAGACCTTCGGGCCAAATTGTCATGCCACCACCAGCCTTACCAACCCGGGACCGAGGCCCATGGGTAGGAGCCAAGGCATGGGCACCATGGACAGTGACAGGTCCCTGGCCCTGGATGAGGCTGCCGCTGCTACTGCTGACAGTACACGCTACTCTCCTGTTTCACTGAAACTGGAGCCCACAGCGGTGAATAATGGATCAAACACTCCCTGCAGCGCGCAGACGGACACAAAGGACCCCCCGCTGCAGATCGACGGCCGGCCCCCTGCCTACTGCCCTAACTCTCCTCTCCCTCCAGCCAGCCGGCTGCGCTCCACCATACACTCCCAGAGCCCCTACGTCACCAAGACTAGCATGCAGGGGGATGTCTACAACTTCCTAGAGAGACCCGCTGGATTGAGATGCTTCCTCTACCACTTCTCGGTGTGAGTACCTACAGTACATTTTCATCCTTTGCTGGTCACTTTAACATACATGTAGGCAGCTAAAGGGAATCAACATTGTTTCCACGTAATTTCAATGACATTACATTGAACCAACGTGGAATAGATGTTGAATTGACGTCTGTGCCCAGTGTGTAGACAGCTTCTCTAGCTCAGTGGTTTTCAACTGGTGTGCCTTGAGGAACTCTCAGGTGTGCCGTACATTTTTTGCTACTCTTGATTAAAAAAAATGTATCTCACAAATGTGACCTGTGGAATGTACATGTCATTTTGACTTGGGAGCACCAGTGCCGCTCAGATAATACATTTTACAGCGCATGGTTACATCTGTATCATTGTTTCAGGTCTGTTGTGCTCAGGCTGTTACATTTGAATCATCTGAGGGGGGCGCATCAAGAGCAAAGTAATTTGTATAATTTTACGTCACCTGTGAGAATCATTAGCATATGCAAGTCTGACTAGGCTTAGCTATACTACAGTCTCTGCCATAGATAAAAAACAGAGCATGGCCTTGTGTCCGTGGTTGCACCTTTTACAATGCAGAAAACCTCTCATCTCTAGCTCAAACTGTTCAAAACTGAAGACATATTTTAACAGAGCTAAAAGAAAATCTTTCTGGTGTGGATTGCAGGACACTCTTAAAGGGGTACACACAAATTAATCACCATGAGTAAGGAACTATGCAAACTATTAAAATAGTTCAAATAAACACTATTTCATCTATTAAAAGTTTGTCACAGAAAATAGATAATTTGCAGTATGCTTCAGATGAGATGGAGGTCATTACCACAAAATAAATTAATAAGGACATTTTAGGTGTGCCGCAGAATATTCTATATCAAGGTGTGTCATGGTTCAAAAAAGTTTGGGAACCACTGCCCTAAAAAACACAAATTCCTAAACATAACATGAAATATATCTTTATGAATAATATTAACATTTACATTTTCTGCAAAGCTTGAAAGCCACACATGTTCTATTTGAACCCCCCTCCACATTTGCATAGGGAGTGACGTGTCACATTTTCTGGCCTATCCAGACAAAGGAACAATTTCCTGTGCCTGTGACACTCACAGCTGCGCTTGCAATAGCGCATATGAAACAGTCTTGACATTAAAAAATACTTAATCATTTAATAGAATTGAAACAAGATCCATTTCTCTTGGTCACAGATGGACGAAATCACTTTGTGCTTAAAGCTGAAGTTGTAACGAGTCTGCACACATTTGAATGGGGTCTCTGAGTTGCTCAGTGGATGTTGTCGTCAGTTATATGAAATAGTGTCAATATTGTACTGTCACTAAGTATGATCATATTTGTTTTACAGTTATGACAAAGGTGAAAACTTATAGTAAGTATTTTATAATTTGATTGTTAATACATTTAGAGGCCGTTTCAGTAATTAAAATTCCTATTTCCCCACATTTGTTGAATAGTAAAAAAATGATGTATGATTTTTCATATTTTCGTAATATTTGTACTATGTACTTGAGCTTGTGTCCTCAAAAGTGAGTGCACCTTAACAATTTAGAACTATTTTTCTCAGAAAGGTGAGTTCCAGACCTTTCTAAAACTAGGCAACTTTACCAATTATTGTTGATGGCCATCTCATGAAAATATTTACATTTGGGTATGTCTATTTAGGCGGGATCCTAATTGTTGCCCTATCATTCAAGAGGTTGGACAATACCACTTCTACTGTTTATTGACTTAAACAGTGGGTGTTGAACTTTAGGTTAAAACCTCTACAGGATCGGTGTCCCCCCCGCGGGACGGTTGAGCTAACGTGCGCGCAGGTAGCCTAGTGATTAGAGCGTTGGGCCAGTAACCGGAAGGTTGCTGGATCGAATCCCCAAGCTGAATCGAATCCCCGGGCGCCGCTCCACTCCTCTCTACTCTGCTCCGCTCCATCAGGCCTTCCAGGACACACACGAGAGGAGAAAAAAGAAGGATGTGTAAAGGGCTGTGTACAGCAACCATGACAGGCTAATAGGCCTGCTCTTCATTATGATGACACAGATAGATAGGCAGGCAGAGAGGGAGAAGGGTGAGTGGTTCTGTACCTGGCTGACAGTGTTTCAAGCCCTATCCATCACTCCTCTTGTCTGGCTGGTCAAGACCAGAGTCAGGGACAGGCACTACGTAGTGAGAAGGAGAAGAAACAGACTGAACCCATGCCACGTTATCAGCTCAGAAATGACATCCGCCTCTGGGCCACACACGGACATGGACTCACATGCACGCACATAGTGACAGGTACAAAGACATGTCTCTGTATCGCTCTCACACACACAAACACACAGATAAATATAGTCTAGTACGGAAGAAATCCCTTGGGCTACCCACAGCGTACTCGGACAGGGTCCATAAATCCCCTGGGCTCCCGAGTGGCGCAGCAGTCTAAGGCACTGCATCTCAGTGCAAGAGGCGTCACTACAGTCCCTGGTTTGAATCCAGGCTGAATCACATCCCACCATGATTAGGAGTCCCATAGGGTGGAGCACAATTGTCCCAGCGTCGTTCGGGTTTGGCCGGGGTAGGCCGTCATTGTAAATAAGAATTTGCTCTTAACTGACTTGCCTAGTTAAATAAAAAAAAGAAAAGAATAAAGAGTCTTATGCAGTGCTGTCAGCAGGTGCTACAGGCTCACCAGAGAACAGACACCCTGGATCTCTGACGAACATGTCTTGTGCACGAACATGTCTTGTACCCAGTAGATTAGAGTTTTTTATATAACATTATCTGGGGATAAGGCATGTGTTACCTCAGCCTCACTCAGTTCCTCAGACAACAGGCTCCTTTGATCCGTGGCTTGCCAAGCCTCACACTTTCCTCAATGGCAGTGGACTGACGTAGCCCCCAATGGGGAAATGCAATCAGTGGTAGAAAAAGTACCCAATTGTCATACTTGAGTAAAAGTAAAGATACCTTAATAGAAAATGACTCAAGTAAAAGTAAATATACTTAGGCATCAAAAGTAAATGTAATTGCAAAAATATACTTAAGAATCAGAAGTAAAAGTATAAATAATTTCAAATTGCTTCTATTAAGCAAACCTGACAGTACAATTGAGTATTTAAATTTTAATTTACAGATAGCCAGGGGCACACTACAACACGCAAACATCCTTTACAAATGAAACGTTTGTGTTTAATGAGTCCGCCAGATCAGAGGCAGGGGATGCCCAGGGATGTTCTCTTGATAACTGTGAACTGGGCCATTTTCCTGTCCTGCTAAGCATTCAAAATGTAACGAGTACTTTTGGGTGTCAAGGAAAATGAATGGAGTAAAAAGTACATTATTCTCTATAGGAATGTGGTGAAGTAAAGGTAAAGTAGTCAAAAATATAAATAGTAAAGTAAAGTACAGCTACTTCATCAAACGACTTAAGTAGTATTTTTTAAATATTTTTAATTAAGTACTTTACACCACTGAATGCAGTTTAGCAGCTTTACTGATTTTATATTCTGTTAATATTCCACCATACACAGCTGATACAACCATACACAGCTGATACAACCACACACAGCTGATACAACCACACACAGCTAATTATTGTTTTCTACCTATGAGGTTGGCTGGCTGTGAACCGTGATGCTGCTTATCTCTGATGATCTTTCTATCTATTCATCTTCAGCTACATAACTAAGCGAGGAGGATTCTTCTGTTGCTGTGGACGCTGAGGTATCCTGCCTAAACCCATGGTGGATGGGTGAGGGCCTGTCAGAGCAGGCTGCTGGTCAGATGTTATGATCACAATAGGCATACACTATTTCATAGTCAGCTTGCAGGTTTGAACCTGAGTAATGTTAGGCAAAACACACACAGGCACTCTGTAGAACATTGTTTCAGTTGAGTAATATGGTATTTCTATAAACTAGGGTAGCATTGAGGATTTCCTACACTGGGCAACTTGTTACAGCTGTTGATAAGTAATTGATAGTAATCTGCAAAAAAATGTAATGTCATTACATTTAGGTATAAGAGGGGACCATAGCTACTATATATTCAGTAAAATTCATGAGTTGATTTAAAACCTGGATGGTCTCAGACCAGCCACCCGGACAGCTGATGAAACTGTAGGTTTGCACAACCAAAGAATTTCTGAAAGCGGCTCATCTGCGTGTTCGTCGTCTGCGTGTTCGTTGTCCTCGCCAGGGTCTTGACCTGACTGCAGTTCGGTGTCGTAACCAAAGACCTTGAAGCTCTCAACCCATTCTACTACAGCCCCATTGATGTGAATGAGGGCGTGCTCAGCCCTGCACTTCCTGTAGTTGTCACTGGTCTAGAGAGGAGTAGGCAGGAGGCAGTCGCAGGTTTAGAACTACTGAATTTATTTAAGCACCATAGATTAAAACGTAACAAACCCCAAACGCTGTGGTGATCAAAAAGTATATCTCCATAAACAAAAAGGCCACTAGCCTGAGGAGAGATACATGAAATGAGGGTGAGATACAGTAATTGACGGGAGCTGTAGTCACCTCATTGACTCTCCTCAGGACTTTGAGCGGCCCCACAAACTGCGGGCTCAGCTTCCAGCAGGGCAGGCGGAGGGGCAGGTCCTTCATAGAAAGCCAGACCCTGTCAACGGGGTGAAAGACCGGGGCCACACTGCTGTGACGATCGGATGTTGCGTTGGAGGCGGGTATGCGCGGTGTTCCATACCTCCTCGGCGCGCCGAAACCAATCGTCCACTGCAGGAGCTTCGATCTGACTCCGGTGCCAGGGTGCCACACTGAAAGGGAGGTTAGTGGAGGAGTGATGGAGGGAGTTTTGTGCATATTCTGCCCAAGGCAGAAATGCAGCCCACTCCCCCGGCCGGTCCTGACAGTAACTACGAAGGTACCTACCCATTTCCTGATTTACCCTTTCCACCTGCCCATTTGATTGGGGACGGTATCCAGAGGTGGGGCTGACTGTGATCCCCAGTCGTTCCATGAAGGCCTTCCAGACACGGGTGAACTGAGGACCACGGTCAGACACAATGTCCTCCGGGATCCCGTAGTGCCAGTGAAGACACTTGCCAGCTGACCTAGCATTATCTTATTGTATCTCAGTATCCTTTCAGTTACATAAGCTGATTAATAATTTGACACTTTGATTAAGAAATCCTCATTTGGAAAAAGCTGTAATTTATTAGGGAGATAGCCGTTGATGGATGTCCCTAATAATCTATTGCTCAGATGCAATAGGCTACATTTATTACTAGGGCTGTGACGGTCTTGGAATTTGAGGTTGTACATGGTCACCGACATAACCGTTCAATAAAGGGGAGGTCACAATTCTGTTTGTACACTTGTTTACATGGATATTTGAAACAAGCCATTATACTTCATTATTATCATGGCATTTCATTATTATTATTATTCAGGTTATTACTTATAAATATTTATCAACAAATGAAGAAATGCCAGGTTGGAGAGGATCTCCCATATTCGTATTGACACATTAACGGAGTCAAAATAAATATATATTTCTACCTTGTCTTTGTCTGTTGGCTTTTCTGCATAATAAAAAAAAAATACAGATCCTATTTCAAAGCACAAAACCATTCGAATGAAGTCTGATGGGTTTTCACCCATTTTTCCTGAAATATTTGCAAATCTTCACAAACCCTGCTGCGGTCATTCAATGGCAGTGGCATTGGCATTATGTTCTTCAAAGAGAGGACTCCGCAATGAGAGAAGTAATGTAGCCTAAGCTACTGAAAATAGTCATTTTACAAGATTAAATCATGACCGGAACATTTGATTCTTATTAAAGACAGGCTACTTTAGGAAACTTTCTGAATTACTTTTCGATTTTTAAACAACTAATTGTTCAATTAGTTATTTTTTTAGCTCAATGCGCACATTGCACAGTTTCTCTAGAGATAAATCAGACCCAGCCTGATGCTTTGCCCAGGTATCTCTACCTGAAAATACATGATCTAAATGATTGATATTTGGTGTTCAGCAGTCATAAAAGTATGCCTTATTTACTTTGAAGAACTACAAAATAGTGATTTTGTCAGAAAGCATAGGCAGCAGCCCTATAGAGATGAGATGATGACTTGGAATGAAATAATAAAGTCATCAAATAAAAATGTAATATAGGCTACACAACAACTGCAATATTTTATTAAAGTAAAGTAATGTGAATAAATTATGGTTAATAAGTGATAAGCAGTAATGGGCAGTCACTACCATCACGGGACCTTTATCAATTGTTTTATTCTGTGTTGCATAGTGCATTTAATGTTTTTTTTAAATGATTAATTATCAGAAAACCGTGATTATTTTTCAACAAACCGACCTCAAAAAGCAATAATTGCCTAGCACTACTTTTTCTACATATGGTTGTGTTGCAGCCTGCATTTAAAGTGGATTCCATTTCGATGTTTCTATCCCTGGCCTACACACAATACCCCATAATGTCAAAGCGGAATGATCTTTTTTGAAATGTTTACAAATTAATAAAAAATGAAAAGCTGAAATGTCTTGAGTCAATAAGTAATGAACCCCTTTGTTATGGCAAGCCCAGTAGTAAAAATGAGCTTAACAATTCACATAATAAGTTGCATGGACTCACTCTGTGTGCAATAATATTTTAACATGTTTTTTTCTGACTACCTCATCTCCGTACCCCACACATACAATTATCTGTAAGGTCCCTTAGTCAAGCAGTGAATTTCAAACAGAGATTCAACCACAAAGGCCAGTGATGTTTTCCAAAGCCTTGCAAAGAAAGGCACCTATTGGTAGATGGGTAAAAAAATAAATAAGTAGACACCGAATATCCCTTAGAACATGGTGAAGTTATTCATTCAAGTTTGGATGGTTTTTCAATACACTCAGTCACTCCAAAAATACAGGCGTCCTTCTTAACTTAGTTGCCAGAGAGGAAGGAAACCGCTCAGAGGGCAATGGTGATTTTAAAACAGAAAATTGAGGATGGATCAACAACATTGTAGTTACTCCACAATACTAACCGAATTGACAGAGTGAAAAGAAAGAAGCCTGTCCAGAATAAAAACATTACAAAACAGGCATCCTATTTGCAACAATTAACATTTTGTCCTGAATACAAAGTGTTATATTTGGGGCAAATCCAATACAACACATTACTGAGTACAACTCTCCATATTTTCAAGCATAGTGGTGGCTGCATCATGTTATGGGTATTTGTCTCGCCCTGACCTTAGAGAGCCTTTTTATGTTTCTATTTGGTTTGGTCAGGGTGTGATTTGGGGTGGGCATTCTATGCTATGTTTCTTTATTTCTATGTTTTGGCCAGGTATGGTTCTCAATCAGGGACAGCTGTCTATTGTTGTCTCTGATTTGGATTCATACTTAGGTAGCCCTTTTTCCTTCCTTTCAGTGTGGGTAGTTAACTTTGTTTGTGGCACTATAGCCCTGTAAGCTTCACGGTTGTTTCTTTCATTTGTTGTTTTGTTGGCGACATTTTAAATAAAAAGGTAAAATGTACGCTCACCACGCTGCACCTTGGTCCACTTCTTTCAACGGCCGTGACAGTATGCTTGTAATTGTTAAGGACTGGAGAGTTTTTCAGGATATAAAATAAACGGAATGGAGTTAAGCACAGGCAAAATCCTAGAGGAAAACCTGGTTCAGTCTGCTTTCCACCCGACACTGGGAGATTAATTCATCTTTTAGCAGGACAATAACCTAAAACACAAGGCCAAATCTACACTGGCGTGACTTACCAAGAAGACAGTGAATGTTCATGAGTGGCCGAGTTACAGATTTGAAAATCTATGGCAAGACCTGAAAATGGTTGTCTAGCAATGATTAACAACAATTTGACAGAGCTCGAAGAATTTTGAAAAGATTACTGGGCAAATGTTGCACAATCCAGCTGTGGAAAGCTCTTTAATATGGCTGGGGGGCAGTATTGAGTAGCTTGGATGAATAAGGTGCCCAGAGTAAACTGCCTGCTACTCAGGCCCAGAAGCTAAGATATGCATATTATTAGTAGATTCGGATAGAAAACACTCTGAAGTTTCTAAAACTGTTTGAATGATGTCTGTGAGTATAACAGAACTCATATGGCAGGCAAAAACCTGAGAAAAAATCCAACCAGGAAGTGGGAAATCTGAGGTTTGTAGTTTTTCAACTCTTTACCTATCCAAGATACAGTGTAAATTTGGTCCGAATGCACTTCCTAAGGCTTCCACTAGATGTCAACAGTCTTTAGAACCTTGTTTGAGGCTTCTACTGTGAAGGGGGAGAAAATGAGAGCTGTTTCAACCAGAGGTCTGGCAGAGTGCCATGAGCTCAGTCTCGCGCACACCCGTGAGAGTTAGCTGCGTTGCATTTCTAAAGACAAAGGAATTTTCCGGTTGAAACATTATTGAAAATTTATGTTAAAAACATCCTAAAGATTGATTCCATACATCATTTGACATGTTTCTACGAACTGTAACGGAACATTTAGACTTTTCGTCTGGACCTAGTGCTCGCGCCTCATGAATATGGAATTGTGACCTAAACGCGCAAAACAAGGAGGTATTTGGACATAAATGATGGACTTTATCGAACAAAACAAACATTTATTGTGGAACTGGGATTCCTGGGAGTGCATTCTGATGAAGATCATCAAAGGTAAGTGAATATTTATAATGCTATTTCCGACTTCTGTTGACTCCATAACATGGCTGGTACCTGTATGGCTTGTTTTTGTGTCTGAGCGCTGTACTCAGATTATTGCATGTGCGTGTGCTTTTTCCGTAAAGTTTTTTGAAATCTGACACAGCAGTTGCGTTAAGGAGAAGTGGATCTATAATTCCATGTATAACACTTGTATTTTCATCAACATTTATGATGAGTATTTCTGTAAATTGATGTGACTCTCTGCAAAATCACTGAATGTTTTGGAAGCAAAACATTACTGACCATAACGCGCCAATGTAAACTGAGATTTTTGGATATAAATATGAACTTTATCGAACAAAACATACATGTATTGTGTAAAATGAAGTCCTATGAGTGTCATCTGATGAAGATCATCAAAGGTTAGTGATTCATTTTATCTCTATTTCTGCTTTTTGTGACTCCTCTCTTTGGCTGGAAAAATGGCTGTGTTTTTCTGTGATTAGTTGCTGACCTAACATAATCGTTTGGTGTGCTTTCGTCGTAAAGCCTTTTTGAAATCGAACACTGTGGTGCGATTAACAACAAGTTTATGTTTTTAAATGGTGTAAAATACTTGTATGTTTGAGGAATTTTAATTATGAGATTTCTGTTGTTTGAATTTGGTGCCCTGCACTTCCATTGGCTGTTGTCATATCGATCCCGTTAGCGGGATTTCAGCCGTAAGAAGTTTAAAGACTTACCCAGAAAGAATCACAGTTGTAATTATGTATGTAATAGCTGCCAAAAGTGCTTCTACAAAGTATTGACTTAGGCTTGTGAATACTTACACAAATTATATATTTCTGTATTTCATTTTAAATAAATGTGCAAAAATTTCTTAATAACAAGTTTTCACTTTGTCATTATGCGGTATAATGTGTAGATGGGTGAGACAATTAAAAAAAAAATCTGTTTTTAATTGAGGCTGTAACACAACAAAATGTGGAAAAAGTCAAGGGGACACACGCACACCCCTATAAAAGCACCCGTCAATCAAAGCCACCAGTGTATGTCAGACACAAGAGCAATATTTATCCTTTCCATAAAACATATTAAAAAACCTAGCCCTACCTGAGGATTTTTGGAAGTATTCTATAAGATAATGAATTGACAAGGAAAGTATGAAGGGGACAGCTATGCTATAGTATGAAGATAGCCTAGGCTACTATTGTACTGTGCGGGGATAGGAGCGTGGCAATTTTTTTTGCCTCGCCTAGGGGGGCATATCAGCCAGAACCGGGCCTGATCAGCGTTTGATTAGTCTATAAATTAAAAAAGATTCTGTATTAAATTATACCATGCCAGTTTGGAGAAGACTGACGCATTGTCTATTGGACACAACATTATCGCATTATAGGCCTCAGAGCCAGATCAACCTTGTCGACTGCTGTTGAATAATTCATATATAATTAGACACATTCAACCTTTTTTTAAAGACAAATTTATTTATTTACTCGCAAGCAATGAAAACATGCATTGTATAAAATAATGTCCACGCATCAATTTTTTTTTTACTGAAGTGCCATGGCCTGTAGCGCTTTACATCCCCGTGCAACTAGCAGATCAGCTGGTCGAACATCAAAGGACAGTTGGAAAGATGAGATGTTTTAAGGGAAACGTCACCCCTCCTCTATTTAACTATATATGTCCATATATGTCCATGTCATAAAAATGTTGAATTTCCTCACTTCACGCAAATACTCACCTAGTGTTCAACCTTCCCAAGTTCTCCCATGTCACCGCGCACCTCCGCCTACTCCACTAGCTTCCAGTCAAAGCTCGCATTCACTACAAGACCATGGTACTTGCCTACGGAGCAGCAAGAGGAACTTCCAGGCTATGCTCAAACCCTACTCCTGTACCCGAGCACTCCGTTCTGCCACCTCTGGTCCCTTGGTCCTCCCACCCCTACAGGAGTGCAGCTCCCACTCAGCCCAGTTCAAACTCTTCTCTGTCCTGGCACCCGATTGGTGGAACCAGCTTCACTCAGAAGCTAGGACAGTAGAATCCCTTGCCCATTGTCCGAAAACATCTGAAACCCTAACTTTTCAAAGAGTATCTTAAATAATCCCACAGCTTTTGTGAACTAACACTCAACTTTTTGACCCCCTTACTAGTTCTGACTTTGCTGATAGCTACTTTTTTGAGGTAAAATGTACTTTACATTTTTATTTTTGTAACCTTTATTTAACTAGGCAAGTCAGTTATGAACAAATTCTTATTTTACAATGACGACCTACTCTGGCCAAACCCTAACCCGGACGACGCTGGGCCAATTGTGCGTCGCCCTATGGGGCTCCCAATCACAGCCGGTTGTCAAACCAGGGTCTGTAGTGACGCCTCTAGCACTAAGATGCAGTGCCTTAGACATGAAAACGTATAATTGTTTGTGTGTTATTAGTTTAAGATGACTGTGTTTTTCTATTGTTTTGACTTAGATGAAGATAAGATCCCATTTTATGACCAGTTTATGCAGAAATCCAGGTAATTCCAAAGGGTTCACATACTTTTTCTTGCCACTGTAATCATTAGTAAACACGCTACTAGGTAAAGTTTATCTTCAGGAAAATAAAGTTAATAAAACTTTAAATGTAATCCTAAAATGAATGTTTATTTTATTTTCATGACGATCTTCATCCATAACCATCAGTAACATGGTTATTCAAATACGTCACAGCCCTATTTATTAGGTATACCACCATACACACAGCACAGGCATCTCAACCCCACAGGAATACTCCTCTTCTGTGAAACACACATACACAGAAAGAAATGTTTTTGTCATGGTTCATATTGAAGGGGGGGATTAGGACTCCACTGCACCCTCTCTGTAGTGGGTCTGAGGGATATGCAGTTATTGTAATAACGCTGGATCAACCACCAGCTGTTTTGTTTTAATCAGATCCCAGGGGTTTTGTCCTTCCAATCAGGTTCTCTAATGGTTGTGACCTGGTTTGTCCCAACGCTAAAACCTCCTGGGGCGTCAGGATACACACAGAGAGGCTTTAGGTCCTTTAGGATATTACTGTAGGAGGAATACACAGTACCTCCGTCTAGCTGCTATTGATTTATTGATTGATTTAATTTATTAGATCATTAAAAGTAGTAGGCTGCTCCAGTCGGAGACAACATTACATACATAAAAAGATTATTGAAGATAAAAACACAATACAGTCCGGAAGCTTATTTCCATTGTGGTCCCCATTTTTGGCAGTGAGATGGCAGGTGGGCAAGACTGACACTTCACATGCATTCAATGCAATTAAATGAAACAGTAAAATTCCATTGTATAACAATCACAAAGTGCTACAGTATGTAGAATCCGCAGTAGGGGAAACAGCGCCACTGTCTACCCCACGGTCATTGGTATTGTTTTGTTGACAACGCAGAGGTGAGGAGCATCGCGCCACCCAGTAAAGAAAGAAATGAAGTACATATTCTGCTGTTCTGTCACTGCTGCAATGACGCCCGCATGGGAAAGAAACACTGTTTTTGTTGTTTGCATAGCTTCTTTGTTGTTGTAATGTGGCAGTTTCACCAGTAAGGATTCCAGCTTAAAAATTATATAAATGATAAACAAATAATAATACATAGTGTTTTTATGGTGCTTTTCTGGAACCCAAATATGCTTTATTCAGAGTTTGAGAATTAAAACAGGACAGTTTGTCTTATGTAATTGTGATTGTTTTGGGGGTTTGGCATGGGACCTTGGTCAGGAGGATTTGTTTTCTGTTTTTGCTTTTTTAAGTCTTATGGTCTTCTGTATTTGTAGACATGAGTGATTTTAGAGTGTATGAACTCTGGATACACATCGGGTTTGAAGTCTGGTTTTACTCTGTGTAGTACTTCAGTATCGTACTCTGCATTTATGCTGTTACCAGATGTCACTCAGAGGTTTGGAAGTAGCTACAAATTTGGGTCCAGTGGATAAGTGTTATTGATATTGCTGAGGTCAGGAGTCGGTCGTTTTCTCTTCCACGTCCCATCAATTTATCACTTTACTACAGTAGCTAGTAGCTACCTTCATTTTGTTCTTCCAAGAGCTTTGACTGGCCTATCAGACACATTTCTTTATTCATTTGTGTTGTTTTGTATTGATACTCTTGCAGGTATTACTACACACCAGGAAATGTCAGCAGTCTACAGTACAAATCATTTTTGGGAAATTAGAGTCAGAAACAACATCGAAAGGATACGCTGTGTTTCGTACTGCTGCGTCACATCATTTTCTCAGGGGAATTGTGTTTTTGCAGAAAATGTACACTTGCGTAAAACCTGATTAACAATGACATATGACATCATATTTGTATTTTTATAAATCCAGTTAAGATGATCCTGTGCTATGACAAGAGAAAGGGATTATTTGTAATTTCAGTTTTTCACTTCCTCCCCAGATGTTAGGAAATACACAAATTACACCAAGAGATGAAACCACAACAATGACTTTGTTCACAATATTCCTGTACTAGGGCAAGGGTATTGAAGGACAGGGATTTTCAGATTACAGAAATGCTTTATTCTCTTTTCATGATTCCTCCATAAGTGTGTTTATTAATCCCAACATCAGTAAATGTATAAAACCATACATGTTTGATGAAAATTCATCATAGCCTAAATACTGGAATGCTACTTCCATGTTCTGTTCAGTTCATAGGATTTACAATGGCTACAACTCAGCACTTGGAGAATTTAGCATTGCCTTTAGCAGTATTCTAGTCCCCCCTTTCTCTCTGATCGAGAGCTAAGCAAAAACAGGTTTTTATACAGTTTTGCAAATGTATTAAAAATAAAAAACTGAAATATTACATTTACATAAGTAGTCAGACCCTTTACTCAGTAATAGTTGAAGTATCTTTGGCAGCGATTACAGCCTTGAGTCTTTTTGGGTATGACGCTACAAGCTTGGCACACCTGTATTTGTGGATTTTCTCCCATTCTTCTCTACAGATCCTCTCAAGCTCTGTCAGGTTGGATGGGGAGCGTCGCTGCACAGCTTTTTTTCAGGTCTCTCCAGAGATGTTCGATCGAGTTCAAGTCCGGGTTCTGTGTTAAGTGGGCATTGTGTCAAGAAGCAGTGCTTGGTTGGGTTGTGTTTCAGAGGACGTACGGCTCTGAACCTTCGCCTCTCCCGCCGTACAGGAGTTGCAGCGAAGATACAAGACTGTAAATACTAATTGGGGAGATAAAGGGATAGAAAAAAGGTGACTGGGCCTGGCAATGCAACATCCATAAAGGCTTTTAGGAAAAGTTTTTGTAAACCAATCAATCAGGTCATCTTGAAACTTTCATCAATGTTTTATATGTTATACTGTATAATTGGTATACTGTATAATTGTATAATCTCTTGTCATTGTCAGTATCCTATTTCAGCGTTATGATATTCGTAACATACATAACAGTTGTGGATGTGATGGATGTTAATGTATCATATCTTAGCTTCAGAAGCTTGGGCATTCAATACATTTGGTGTGCTTGTTCTGGAATGTATACGTCAGACTTTTACTGAAACATTTGTTGATATCTTGAAGTGTACAGTACCAGTCAAAAATTTGGGCACACCAACTCATTTAAGGGTTTTTCTTTATTTTTACTATTTTCTACATTACAGAATAATAGTGAAGACATCAAAACTATGAAATAACACAAGGAATCATGTAGTAACCAAAAAAGTGTTAAACAAATCAGAATATATTTAATATTTTAGATTCTTCAAAGTAGCCACCCTTTGGCTTGATGACAGCTTTGCACACGCTTGGTATTCTCTTCTCTCTTGAAGGAGTTCCCACATATCCTGAGCACTGGTTGGCTGCTTTTCCTTCACTCTGCGGTCCAACTCATCCCTGATTCACTCAGTCTCCTCTGAACAGTTGATGTTGAGATGTGTCTGTTACTTGAACTTTGTGAAGCATTTACAGTGGGGCAAAAAAGTATTTAGTCAGCCACCAATTGTGCAAGTTCTCCCACTTAAAAAGATGAGAGAGGCCTGTACTTTTCATCATAGGTACACTTCAACTATGACAGACAAAATGAGGGAAAGAAATCCAGAAAATCACATTGTAGGATTTTTAATGAATTTATTTGCAAATTATGGTGGAAAATAAGTATTTGGTCACCTACGAACAAGCAAGATTTCTGGCTCTCACAGACCTGTAACTTCTTCTTTAAGAGGCTCCTCTGTCCTCCACTCGTTACCTGTATTAATGGCACCTGTTTGAACTTGTTATCAGTATAAAAGACACCTGTCCACAACCTCAAACAGTTACACTCCAAACTCCCCTATGGCCAAGACCAAAGAGCTGTCAAAGGACACCAGAAACAAAATTGTAGACCTGCACCAGGCTGGGAAGACTGAATCTGCAATAGCTAAGCAGCTTGGTTTGAAGAAATCAATTGTGGGAGCAATTATTAGGAAATGGAAGACATACAAGACCACTGATATTTCCCTCGATCTGGGGCTCCACGCAAGATCTCACCCCGTGGGACCAAAATGATCACAAGAACGGTGAGAAAAAATCCCAGAACCACACGGGGGGACCTAGTGAATGACCTGCAGAGAGCTGGGACCAAAGTAACGAAGCCTACCATCAGTAACACACTACGCCGCCAGGGACTCAAATCCTGCACTGCCAGACGTGTCCCCCTGCTTAAGCCAGTACATGTCCAGGCCCGTCTGAAGTTTGCTAGAGTGCATTTGGATTATCCAGAAGAAGATTGGGAGAATGTCATATGGTCAGATGAAACCAAAATAGAACTTTTTGGTGAAAAACTCAACTCGTCGTGTTTGGAGGACAAAAAATGCTGAGTTGCATCCATAGAACACCATACCTACTGTGAAGCATGGGGGTGGAAACATCATGCTTTGGGGCTGTTTCTCTGCAAAGGGACCAGGACGACTGATCCGTGTAAAGGAAAGAATGAATGGGGCCATGTATCGTGAGATGTTGAGTGGAAACCTCCTTCCATCAGCAATGGCATTGAAGATGAAACGTGGCTGGGTCTTTCAGCATGACAATGATTCCAAACACACCGCCCGGGCAACGAAGGAGTGGCTTCGTAAGAAGCATTTCAAGGTCCTGGAGTGGCCTAGCCAGTCTCCAGATCTCAACCCCATAGAAAATCTTTGGAGGGAGTTGAAAGTCCGTGTTGCCCAGCAACAGCCCCAAAACATCACTGCTCTAGAGGAGATCTGCATGGAGGAATGGGCCAAAATACCAGCAACAGTGTGTGAAAACCTTGTGAAGACTTACAGAAAACGTTTGACCTCTGTCATTGCCAACAAAGGGTATATAACAAAGTATTGAGATAAACTTTTGTTATTGACCAAATACTTATTTTCCACCATAATTTGCAAATAAATTCATTAAAAATCCTACAATGTGATTTTCTGGATTTTTTTTCTCATTTTGTCTGTCGTAGTTGAAGTGTACCTATGATGAAAAGTACAGGCCTCTCTCATCTTTTTAACTGGTAGAACTTGCACAATTGGTGGCTGACTAAATACTTTTTTGCCCCACTGTATTTGGGCTGCAATTTCTGAGGCTGGTTAATCTAATGAACTTTTCCTGTGCAGCAGAGGTAACTCTGGGTCTTCCTTTCCTGTGGCAGTCCTCATGAGAGCCAGTTTCATCATAGCGCTTGATGGTTTTTGCGACTGAACTTGAAGAAACTTTAAAAGTTCTTGAAATGTTCCAGTTTGAGTGACCTTCATGTCTTAAAGTAATGATGGACTGTCGTTTCTCTTTGCTTATTTGAGCTGTTCTTGCCATAATATGGACTTGGTCTTTCACCAAATAGGGCTATATCTGTATACCACCCCTGGCTCGAACGCATTAAGAAGGAAAGAAATTCCACAAATTAACTTTTAACAAGGCACACCTGTTAATAACTCTCTAGAGACCGCAGGAGCGGTAGAGATACTCTTAATGATCGGTTATGAAAAGCCAACTGACATTTACTCCTGAGGTGCTGACTTGCTGCACCCTCGACAACTACTGTGATTATTATTATTTGACCATGCTGGTCATTTATGAACTTTTGAACATCTTGGCCATGTTCTGTTATAATCTCCACCCGGCACAGCCAGAAGAGGACTGGCCACCCCTCATAGCCTGGTTCCTCTCTAGGTTTCTTCCTAGGTTTTGGCCTTTCTAGGGATTTTTTCCTAGCCGCCGTGCTTCTACACCTGCATTGCTTGCTGTTTGGGGTTTTACGCTGGGTTTCTGTACAGCACTTCGAGATATTAGCTGATGTACGAAGGGCTATATAAAATAAACTTGATTTGATTTGATTAATAGAAATGCATTCCAGGTGACTACCTCATGAAACCGGTTGAGAGAATGCCAACAGTGTGCAAAGTTGTCATCAAGGCAAAGGGTGGCTACTTTGAAGAATCTCAAATTTCAAATATATATTTGTTTAACACTTGTTTTATTACTACATTATTCCATATGTGTTATTTCATAGTGTTGATGTCTTAACTGTTGTTCTACAATGTAGAAAATAGTAATAATAATGAAAAACCCTTGAATGAGTTGGTGTGCCCAAACTTTTGACTGGTAATGTATATACATATATATAATTTATCAGTCAAAAAATGGATGTAGCAACTACAGATTGCCCCTTAAGTCTATCAAAAGGGTTTGAGCATGTGTTCAGTAGGCCTATGGATATTTTTTATCAGTATGAATTAGACTGAACAAGAAAATCCCTACTTGTTTTCAATAGGCTGGGATCTGCACTATGCACCTGTTGCAAGAGCGCATTTTTCACTGGCTGTCCACAGGTTTCAAAAACAATGACTGATAGGCAGCTTAAACTTCTTGAATTCAACTATTGGGTTCAAATACACATTTAGATTTGTGAACAGCCATCCACAACAACCACAATCCGTAAGGCGCAAATAGCTAAATGAGAGAGAATGCAGTGTGATTCACATCAATGCGCTATGTAGATATCAATAATAAGTGATATCCGTATCGCCGTAGACTACACCACTGCTCTCATCCTTACCTCCAAGCGTTTATTCAAGTTGGATAATCTTTGGATGCCGACAGCAGTCGTACCATTGGAAGACATAGCTTGGACTGTATCCTACAAAAGCCTATTCCTGCTCTTTTCCCTCCATCCAGCAAACACATTTGGTGTGTCATCATAGTGGTCTCTCACTCGCTCAGGTGGAACAAACTTAAACTTGTGCCTTTTTTCAATGCTGATTTTGAATGTCATTGACAAAACAGAGAAGGGCCAAATATTTTTTCTCGCAAACATCCTGAATTTCTAATTCTGAAAGTAAATATCTATTTTTTCAAAAGTATCTGTAATCCAATTACAATATTTTTGTTAACGTTACGGATTACAGTTGCCGTTTAAAAAAAAATAATCTGTTACTCCCCAACCCTGATTACATGTACTGTTGAAGTTGGAAGTTTACATACACTTATGTTGGAGTCATTAAAACTTGTTTTTCAACCACTCCACAAATGTCTTGTTAACAAACTATAGTTTTGGCAAGTCGGTTAGGATATCTACTTTGTGCATGACACAAGTAATTTTTCCAACAATTGTTTACAGACAGATTATTTCACTTATAATTCACTGTATCACAATTCCAGTGGGTCAGAAGTTTACATACACTAAGTTGACTGTGCCTTTAAACAGCTTGGAAAATTCCAGAAAATTATGTCATGTCTTTAGAAGCTTCTGACAGGCTAATTGACATCATTTGAGTCAATTGGAGGTGTACCTGTGGATGAATTTCAAGGCCTACCTTCAAACTCAGTGCCTCTTTGCTTGACATCATGGGAAAATCCAAAGAAATCAGCCAAGACCTCAGAAAAAAAATTGTAGACCTCCATAAGTCTGGTTCATCCTTGCGAGCAATTTTCAAACGCCTAAAGGTACCATGTTCATCTGTACAAACAATAGTATGCAAGTATAAACACCATGGGACCACGCAGCTGTCATACCGCTCAGTAAGGAGACGCGTTTTGTCTGGTGCGAAAAGTGCAAATCAATCCCAGAACAACAGCAAAGGACCTTGTGAAGATGCTGGAGGAAACAGGTACAAAAGTATCTATATCCACAGTAAAACGAGTCCTATATCAACATAACCTGAAAGGCTGCTCAGCAAGGAAGAAGCCACTGCTCCAAAACCGCTATAAAAAAGCCAGACTACGGTTTGCAACTGCACATGGGGACAAAGATCGTACTTTTTGGAGAAATGTCCTCTGGTCTGATGAAACAAAATAGAACTGTTTGGCCATAATGACCATCGTTATGTTTGGAGGAAAAAGAGGGATGCTTGCAAGCCGAGGAACACCATCCTAACCGTGAAGCACGGGGGTGGCAGCATCATGTTATTTGGGTGCTTTGCTGCAGGAGGGACTGGTGCATTTCACAAACTAGATGTCATCATGAGAAAGGAAATTTATGTGGATATATTGAAGCAACATCTCAAGACATCAGTCAGGAAGTTAAAGCTTGGTCGCAAATGGGACTTTCAAATGGACAATGACCTCAACCATACTTCCAAAGTTTTGTCAAAATGGCTTAAGGACAACAAAGTCAAGGTATTGGAGTGGCCATCACAAAGCCCTGACCTCAATCCTATAGAAAATGTGTGGGCAGAACTGAAAAAGCATGTGCGAGCAAGGAGGCCTACAAACCTGACTCAGTTACACCAGCTCTGTCAAGAGGAATGGGCCAAATTTCACCCAACTTATTGTGGGAAGCTTGTGGAAGGCTGCCCGAAATGTTTGACCCAAGTTAAACAATTTAAAGGCAATGCTACCAAATACCAATTGAGTGTATGTAAACTTCTGACCCACTGGGAATATGATGAAAAATATAAAAGCTGAATCAAATAATTCTCTCTACTATTATTCTGACATTTCACATTCTTAAAATAAAGTGGTGATCCTAACTGACCTAAAACAGTTTTTTTTTACTAGGATTAAATGTCAGGAATTGTGAAAAACTGAGTTTAAATGTATTTGGCTAAGGTGTATGTAAACTTTTGACTTCAACTGTATATGTGATTCTATGTTTGACATGTGTTTCTTCCCTCCACAGTTTCCTCTTGGTCCTGGTATGCCTTATCTTCAGTGTCCTGTCCACCATAGAACACTATGCCGACTTTGCCAGCGGAACACTCTTCGTGATGGTGAGTGGATTTGGGATGGATTCACCAAATCAGTGACCTACCTTTGATTTTGTTTTATTGCAATACCATCCACATCCACATGATGGGAGTAGAACATATTGAGTGGGATGCAGACTATCCTCCATCTTAAATTCAACTGACTTCGAGCTCAGTGTTCAACAGTATTATAAAATAGTGAACCTCAAATTAAATGGAAAGGGTCTATATAGGTGCATGAGACTATATCTATTGGTCATTGGCATGCTTCAGAGCTTACTGTTGGGGATTTTGGTTGATGGAGATTATATTGGCTACTCAGTGTTGTTACTCTCAGTGCTATCAGTCCTATTCTCACAGGTAGAGAAATACTGATATGGGGCAGGATAAAGACATTGCATCATGCTTTGCATATAAACACACACACACACACACACACACACACACACACACACACACACACACACACACACACACACACACACACACACACACACACACACACACACACACACACACACACACACGCTCACACACACGCTCACACACACGCTCACACACACACTCACCTCACCAGTGTGGGGGCAATCAGAAGACAGGACTGTACAGAGTGTTCTCTAAACTTTTGGCCAGTGCTTTTTGGAGGATTCCCTGGCTGCTGAGTTATTCATTTATTACACTCTAGAAGAAGAGCTCTCCTATCAGCAGCCTGGTTAGATCTAGAACAGTAGGTAGTAACCCAGTGGGTAGGACAGAAGACAGACAGTTAGAACAGTAGGTAGTAACCCAGTGGGTAGGACAGAAGACAGACAGTTAGAACAGTAGGTAGTAACCCAGTGGGTAGGACAGAAGACAGACAGTTAGAACAGTAGGTAGTAACCCAGTGGGTAGGACAGAAGACAGACAGTTAGAACAGTAGGTAGTAACCCAGTGGGTAGGACAGAAGACAGACAGTTAGAACAGTAGGTAGTAACCCAGTGGGTAGGACAGAAGACAGACAGTTAGAACAGTAGGTAGTAACCCAGTGGGTAGGACAGAAGACAGACAGTTAGAACAGTAGGTAGTAACCCAGTGGGTAGGACAGAAGACAGACAGTTAGAACAGTAGGTAGTAACCCAGTGGGTAGGACAGAAGACAGACAGTTAGAACAGTAGGTAGTAACCCAGTGGGTAGGACAGAAGACAGACAGTTAGAACAGTAGGTAGTAACCCAGTGGGTAGGACAGAAGACAGACAGTTAGAACAGTAGGTAGTAACCCAGTGGGTAGGACAGAAGAAAGCTATAATAGATGAGCTAGAAAGCAGTAGTTACATTAGAGCATTAGAGGTAGAGTTACCCATTGTAACAAAACGTTTGTAACTCAAAACATGAGAGTTAAAAAACTAACAAGATAATTTAAGGAAGACAGGTGGAAATGTCCTGAGGGGAATATTTCGCTTACTAAACTGTTCAACCCCATTGTATGTGCACCTGCATGTGTGTGTATGATGTAATAGTGTTTGTGTATTTCATATATTCTGTGTGTGTTTGCGTGTATGTGTGTGTGCGTGCGTGAGTGAGAGACAGTCTATGGCATCATGGCACGTATTTGTGGTGAAGTGGCTATACTTAGCGAGTTCAGGGTTAGCTGACATCCATGAATCTGTGTGCTTGTTTTGGATGGCAGAGAGAACATTAGTCCTTAAGGGTATTTGGCTTTCAAGGCAGCTGCCAAAGTAAAGTTAGCCAGGCCCAGCAGGACGCGCCGACATCCATCACGTGTCACACGCTCTCGTCTCTCGCTCCTGTCCTGCCCTCCAGTCTACTCCAGGTCCACTGATGTCACAGCTATGTGGCACAGTAGCACCACCAAACATCTGATTAGAAACTGGCCTCCACCATCATTCCACCATATTTACACAGAGCTCCCTCAAACATTTCCGAATTGCCCAATCCATCTCTAATCTATCTAATTACATTCAGATTGCTAATACCCAGGCCTATGAATCAGCTCCGTCCTAGTTTTATGAGATTAGGGAACACTACAAAATGAAACTATTATCCGTTTTCTGCAAACTTCTAGTTACCCGTTTGTGACACCAAAATCATTCGGACATCCAGGTGAACCATTTTCGAATTTTGGGGATTTATTGTAATCCGATTTGATTTCCATGTTCACCTGGTTTTACCTGGAAATGTCATGGTCAAATAGTTGTTATGTTATAATGTAATTATTTGATAGTGAAGAACCAGAAAGTACCCATTTCTTGTATATAGTTTATACATAACATCAGGTAAACACGAGGTAAAATAGGACTGTACAATAAAACATTACCCAGTTTTTATTCTCACCCAGCACTGACCTGACCTGGTAGTTCATCTACGTTTTCCTGTTGTTGTTCATGTTGCTGTTCCAGTCACGTATCCCCACTCTAGCTTGGGTTCCTTTAAATCTCAAAACAAGACTTATCTCCTACACTCTTAGAAAAAAGGATTCCAAAAGGGTTATTTGGCTGTCTCCATAGGAGAACCCTTTTTGGTTCCTGGTGGAACCCTCTGTGGAAAGGGTTCTACATGGAACCCAAGAGTACCCATCATGTATCATGGCGCCGGAGAAGATGGCTGACGTTTTACGTGCTCCTAACCAACTGTGGGGTTTTTTCTTCATTTTTTTGCGTTCTTTGTAACTTATTTTGTAACTTATTTTGTACATAATATTGCTGCTACCGTCTCTTATTACTGAAAATAACTTCTGTATATCAGAACTGAGATTACTCACCATGATCTGGCAGAAGCTTTTTTTTCCTTTAACGAGTCTGACGAGCCCGACGTGAACGACATACTGCTTTCCCAGGAACAGGCCCTAATCCCCATTTGTGTGAAGAGAAGACGGATAAAAAGAGGGCGGAGGTTGGGCTGCCTTCTGAGAATTCGTAGGCGATCGAATAAGACCCCACTGCCTTCCGTTCTACTAGCTAACGTGCAATCATTGGAAAATAAAATTGATGACCTACGAGGAAGTTTAAACTACAACGGGACATTAACAACTGTAATTTATATGCTTCACGGAGTCGTAGCTGAGCGATGACATTATCAACATTGAATCCAAGATGGCGTAGCAGTGTAGACGTCTTTGTCCTGTCGTGTCCCGTGTCCCTTGTATATATCTTTTTACATCTTTTTCTTCGCATATCTTTTTAAAAATATTTTCTTAAACCTCAACTTCTACTCTCCTGCAACCCGCCTCACCCAATGTGGCGTGGATCTGCTTTTTTCTAAAGTATTTCTATTTACTTCTGATCTGGAATCCATCAACTGAAGATAGCCAGCTAACTACCTACCAGCTATCAGTTAGCAAACTATTGCTAGCGGTCATCAGCTAACCTTTAGCTCGGAAAGCTCTCGCTAGTTCGAACAACGTGACTAAAACCAGAGCATAACGGACCTATTTCTCTCCATATCCCCGGATTCCTACCGCAAACTCTGAACATTTTCATCTGGATCTTCGCAACTAGCTAACCACAATCCCGGGTGACCACTCCTGGCTAGCGTTTCCATCCCGGAGCAAGCACCAATTAGCCTGAAGCTAGCCCGGCTAGGGCTCCTGTGCTACCACTGAAGCCCACTCCTGGGCTACAATATCCGGACCCCTTTACTGCCGGTACGGAGCACGGAACCCCGCCGATCCTCTACGACTGGAATACCGACATAATCTACCCGAGGACTTCAACAGGCCCCTCAGGCGTGACGCCCGCTGAAGGCCCATTCTGCTAACCTACTAGGCCTGCTAGCTACCTAGAGCTACCTGGAACCCTACTAATTCCACGACTGGTCTATCGACGTCACCGCACGAAGAGGCAAAAACAGACTTCCCCCCCATCGCGACGTCCCCCAAAGTTTAACATGCTAGCCCCGGTCTGCTAACTGCTAGCTTGACTGCCCCGGTCTGCTAACTGCTAGCTTATCTTGCAGCTAGCGCAGCCAGGAAGCTAGCACCAGTTAGCAAACACAATTCTACAATTCACAACCTCTCTTTCGCCATCGCCATCCGGCTTGGATTCTCTGTCGACATGACCACGTCTGGTCTGCAGACGAATACCCCATCCACTGTGCCCTCAACCGGCCTCCGTCTGAGCAGACCCCCTCCGTCTGAGCAGACCACCCCCCGGGCTACTAACATTAAACGCGTGCTAGCTTAGTGGAGGCCTCACTGCTCCATCTACGGCTGCCCCCTGGACACTATGATCACTTGGCTACATAGCTGATGCCTGCTTGACTGTCCATTAATTCACGGTACTCCATTCTGTTTATTTGTGTTTTATCTGTCGCCTCTGTGCTTTAACTCAGGATCTGTGTGTAGTTAATCCGACCCTCTCTGCCTAGTCGTCGCCATTTTTACCTTCTGTTGCTGTGTTAGCTGACTAGCTGCTGTTATCTCACCTGTTGTTTTAGCTAGCTCTCCCAATCAAGACCTGCAATCACTTTATGCCTTATTGTATGTCTCTCTCAAATATCAATATGCCTTGCATACTGTTGTTCAGGCTAGTTATCATTGTTTTGGTTTGCAATGGACCCCGTAGTTCCACTCTCCGTACCTCTGATACCTCCTTTGTCCCACCCCCCACACATGCGGTGACCTCACCCATTGAGACCAGCATGTCCAGAGATACAACCTCTCTTATCATCACCCAGTGCCTGGGCTTGCCTCCGCTGTACCCGTGCCCCACCATACCCTGGTCTGCACATTATGCCCAGAATCTATTCTACCACGCCCATAAATCTGCTCCTTTTATTCCTTGTCCCCAACGCTCTAGGCGACCAGTTTTGATAGCCTTTAGCTGCACCCTCATCCTACTACTCCTCTGTTCCTCGGGTGATGTGGAGGTAAACCCAGGCCCTGCATGTCCCCAGTCACCCTCATTTGTTGACTTCTGTGATCGAAAAAGCCTTGGCCTCATGCATGTCAACATCAGAAGCCTCCTCCCTAAGTTTGCCTTACTCACCGCTTTAGCACACCCTGCCAACCCTGATGTCCTTGCCGTGTCCGAATCCTG
Organism: Salvelinus fontinalis; assembly: GCF_029448725.1. Classification (NCBI taxonomy): domain Eukaryota; kingdom Metazoa; phylum Chordata; class Actinopteri; order Salmoniformes; family Salmonidae; genus Salvelinus; species Salvelinus fontinalis. The sequence continues at coordinate 16,230,583 of NC_074669.1, forward strand.
GCTTAGGAAGGCCACCAAAAACTCTGAGATTTCCATACCCAACTATAACACTTTCCGTCAAGATAGAACTGCCAAAGGGGAGGAGTTGCAATCTACTGCAGAGATACCTGCAAAGTTCTGTCATACTTTCCAGGTCTATGCCCAAACAGTTCGAACTTCTAATTTTAAAAATGAATCTCTCCAGAAATAAGTCTCTCACTGTTGCCGCCTGCTACCGACCCCCCTCAGCTCCCAGCTGTGCCCTGGACACCATCTGTGAATTGATCGCTCCCCATCTAGCTTCAGAGTTTGTCCTGTTAGGTGACCTAAACTGGGATATGCTTAACACCCCGGCAGTCCTACAATCTAAGCTTGATGCCCTCAATCTCACACAAATCATCAAGGAACCCACCAGGTACAACCCTAAATCCGTAAACATGGGCACCCTAATAGACATTATCCTGACCAACTTGCCCTCCAAATACACCTCTGCTGTCTTCAATCAAGATCTCAGCGATCACTGCCTCATTGCCTGTATCCGCCACGGGTCCGCGGTCAAACGACCACCCCTCTTCACTGTCAAACGCTCCCTAAAACACTTCTGCGAGCAGGCCTTTCTAATCGACCTGGCCCGTGTACCCTGGAAGGATATTGACCTCATCCCGTCAGTTGAGGATGCCTGGTCATTCTTTAAAAGTTACTTCCTCACCATATTAGACAAGCATGCTCCGTTCAAAAAATGCAGAACCAAGAACAGATATCGCCCTTGGTTCACTCCAGACCTGACTGCCCTCGACCAGCACAAAAACATCCTGTGGCGAACTGTAATAGCATCGAAGAGCCCCCGCGATATGCAACTGTTCAGGGAAGTCAGGAACCAATACACGCAGTCAGTCAGGAAAGCAAAGGCCAGCTTTTTCAAGCAGAAATTTGCATCCTGTAGCTCTAACTCCAAAAAGTTCTGGGATACTGTAAAGTCCATGGAAAACAAGAGCACCTCCTCCCAGCTGCCCATTGCACTGAGGCTAGGTAACACGGTCACCACTGATAAGTCCGTGATAATCGAAAACTTCAACAAACATTTCTCAATGGCTGGCCATGCCTTCCTCCTGGCGACTCCAACCTTGGCCAACAGCCCCGCCCCCCCCGCTGCTACTCGCCCAAGCCTCCCCAGCTTCTCCTTTACCCATATCCAGATAGCAGATGTTCTGAAAGAGCTGGAAAACCTGGACCCATACAAATCAGCTGGGCTTGACAATCTGGACCCCCTATTTCTGAAACTGTCCGCCGCCATTGTCGCACCCCCTATTACCAGCCTGTTCAACCTCTCCTTCGTATCATCTGAGATCCCCAAGGATTGGAAAGCTGCCGCGGTCATCCCCCTCTTTAAAGGGGGAGACACCCTGGACCCAAACTGTTACAGACCTATATCCATCCTGCCCTGCCTAGCTAAGGTCTTCGAAAGCCAAGTCAACAAACAGATCACTGACCATCTCGAATCCCACCATACCTTCTCCGCTGTGCAATCCGGTTTCCGAGCCGGTCACGGGTGCACCTCAGCCACGCTCAAGGTACTAAACGATATCATAACCGCCATCGATAAAAGACATTACTGTGCAGCCGTCTTCATCGACCTGGCCAAGGCTTTCGACTCTGTCAATCACCATATTCTTATCGGCAGACTCAATAGCCTCGGTTTTTCTAATGACTGCCTTGCCTGGTTCACCAACTACTTTGCAGACAGAGTTCAGTGTGTCAAATCGGAGGGCATGTTGTCCGGTCCTCTGGCAGTCTCTATGGGGGTACCACAGGGTTCAATTCTCGGGCCGACTCTTTTCTCTGTATACATCAATGATGTTGCTCTTGCTGCGGGCGATTCCCTGATCCACCTCTACGCAGACGACACCATTCTGTATACTTCCGGCCCTTCCCTGGACACTGTGCTATCTAACCTCCAAACGAGCTTCAATGCCATACAACACTCCTTCCGTGGCCTCCAACTGCTCTTAAACGCTAGTAAAACCAAATGCATGCTTTTCAACCGTTCGCTGCCTGCACCCGCACGCCCGACTAGCATCACCACCCTGAACGGTTCCGACCTAGAATATGTGGACATCTATAAGTACCTAGGTGTTTGGCTAGACTGCAAACTCTCCTTCCAGACTCATATCAAACATCTCCAATCCAAAATCAAATCTAGAGTCGGCTTTCTATTCCGCAACAAAGCCTCCTTCACTCACGCCGCCAAACTTACCCTAGTAAAACTAACTATCCTACCGATCCTCAACTTCGGCGATGTCATCTACAAAATAGCTTCCAATACTCTACTCAGCAAACTGGATGCAGTTTATCACAGTGCCATCCGTTTTGTTACTAAAGCACCTTATACGACCCACCACTGCGACCTGTATGCCCTAGTCGGCTGGCCCTCGCTACATGTTCGTCGTCAGACCCACTGGATCCAGGTCATCTACAAGGCTATGCTAGGTAAAGTGCCGCCTTATCTCAGTTCACTGGTCACGATGGCTACACCCACCCGTAGCACGCGCTCCAGCATGTGTATCTCACTGATCATCCCTAAAGCCAAAACCTCATTTGGACGCCTTTCCTTCCAGTTCTCTGCTGCCTGCGACTGGAACGAATTGCAAAAATCTCTGAAGTTGGAGACTTTTATCTCCCTCAACAACTTTAAAAATCTGCTATCCGAGCAGCTAACCGATCGCTGCAACTGTACATAGTCCATCTGTAAACTACCCACCCAATTTACCTACCTCACCCCCATACTGCTTTTATTTATTTACTTTTCTGCTCTTTTGCACACCAGTATCTCTTCTTGCACATGATCATCTGATGATTTATCACTCCAGTGTTAATCTGCTAAATTGTAATTATTCGATTTATTGCCTACCTCATGCCTTTTGCACACATTGTATATAGATTCTCTTTTTTCTACCATGTTATTGACTTGTTTATTGTTTACTCCATGTGTAACTCTGTGTTGTTGTCTGTTCACACTGCTATGCTTTATCTTGGCCAGGTCGCAGTTGCAAATGAGAACTTGTTCTCAACTAGCCTACCTGGTTAAATAAAGGTGAAAAAAAATAAATAAATAAAAAAAAACATACAGCTGGCTGGTTATACGCTGTATCGGCAGTATAGAACAGCGGTGTCTGGTAAGACAAGGGGTGGCAGACTATGTATATTAGTAAACAACAGCTGGTGCACGATATCTAAGAAGTTTCAAGGTTTTGCTCGCGTGGGGTAGAGTATCTCATGATGAGCTGTAGACCACACTATCTACCTAGAGAGTTTTCATCTGTATATTTTGTAGCTGTCTACATGCCACCACAGACTGAGGCTGGCACTAAGACCGCACTCAATGAGCTGTATTTCACCATAAGCAAACAGGAAAACGCTCATCCAGAGGCAGCGCTCCTAGTGGCCGGGGACTTTAATGCTGGGAAACTTAAATGAGTTTTACCAAATTTCTACCAGCATGTTAAATGTGCAATTAGTGGGAAAATAACTCTAGACCACCTTTACGCCACACACAGAGACGCATACAAAGCTCTCCCTCACCTTCCATTTGGCAAATCTGACCATAACTCTATCCTCCTGATTCCTGCTTACAAGCAACAATTAAAGTAGTAAGCACCACGAAGCCATGAAGTGCTTTGAAAGGCTGGTCATGGGTCACATCAACACCATTATCCCAGAAAGCCTAGACCCACTCCAATTTGCATACCGCCCTAACAGATCCACAGATGATACAATCTCTATTGCTCTCCACACTGCCCTTTCCCACCTGGACAAAAGGAACACCTATGTGAGAATGCTCTTCATTGACTACAGCTCAGCGTTCAACACCATAGTGCCCTCAAAGCTCATCACTAAGCTATGGACCATGGGACTAAACACCTCCCTCTACAACTGTATCCTGGACTTCCTGACGGGCCGCCCCCAGGTGGTAAGGGTAGGTAACAACATATCCGCCAAGCTGATCCTCAACACAGGGGTGCCTGCTCAGCCCCCTCCTGTACTCCCTGTTCCCTCATGACGGCACGGCCAGGCACAACTCCAACACCATCATTAAGTGTGCTGATGACACAACAGTGGTAGGCCTCATCACCGACAATGACGAGACAGCCTATAGGGAAGAAGTCAGAGACCTGGCCGTGTGGTGCCAGGACAACAACCTCTCCCTCAACGTGATCAAGACAAAGGAGATGATTGTGGACTATAGGAAACGGAAGACCGAACACACCCCCATTCTCATCGACAGGGCTGTAGTGGAGCAGGTTGTCCACATCACCAACAAACTAACATGGTCCAAGCACACCAAGACAGTCGTGAAGAGGGCACAACAAAACCCACTCCCCCTCAGGAGACTGAAAAGATTTGGCATGGGTCCTCAGATCCTCAAAAGGTTCTACAGCTGCACCATCGAGAGCGTCCTGACCAGTTGCATCACTTCCTGGTATGGCAACTGCTCGACCTCCGACTGCAAGGCACTACAGAGGGTAGTGCGTACGGCCAAGTACACCACTGGGGCTAAGCTTCCTGCCATCCTAGATCTCTATACAGGGCGGTGTCTGAGGAAGGCCCTAAAAATTGTCAAAGACTCCAGCCACCCAAGTCATAGACTGTTCGCGCTGCTACCACACGACAAGCAGTACCGGAGCACCAAGTCTAGGTCCAAGAGGCTTCTAAACAGCTTCTACCCCCAAGGCATAAAACTTCTGAACATTTAATCAAATGGCTACCCATACTATTTGCATTGCCCTCCCCATTTTACGCCGCTGCTACTCTCTGTTATTGTCTATGCATAGTCACTTTCATAACTTTACCTACATGTACATATTACCTCAATTATCTCGACTAACCGGTGCCCTAGCACTTTGACTCTGTACCGGTACCCCCTGCATATAGCCTCACTATTGTTATTTACTGCTGCTCTTTAATTACTTGTTCCTTTTTTGTCTTGTTCTTATTTGTATTTTTTAAACAGCATTGTTGGTTAGGGGCTTGTAAGTAAGCATTTCAATGTAAGGTCTAATACACCTGTTGTATTCGGTGCATGTGACTAATAAAATTATATTTGATTTGAATAGGGTTATACCTGGAATAAAAAATGTTTTTTCCTGGAACCAAAAATATTTCTTCAAATGGTTCTCCTATGGGGACATCCAAATAACCTTTTTAAGTTCTAGATAGCACCTTTTTTGTGTAGAGGTGCTGGCCACTGGGGAGCAGTTTGGACAGGTGTGGGAAAATAGCCTTGGCCAACTTTTAGACACAAATACCCACAAATAGTGCAATGTTATATAACCACAGCACAGAGCCATGAAATTTGGTCTCTCACTCTCTCCGCGGTATACACAAGTAGGGCTGTGCCTGGTCGGTCAAGTCCAACTAAAATAGATGTTATTAACCCACTTCTCACTTTTTCCCTCAGTCACAAACACGGTAGCTATTTATGTTAAATCCACACAACAGTGCTACTTGTTCCTGTAAGATCAGTCCAACCCACAGTATTATTAAGGAAGGACACTGTCACTGCATTCGCAGTAAGTGAATGTGTCTATAGGGTGAGTGACAGCCAGGGGATTGTTTTTGTGACTATGGAGCTATGTTGTTGCAGCAGGGCCTGTGGTATTAGGTTTCAAAAGGGGAGGGAGGGGTGCTGGTAGAGCAGCCAATTCAAGCAAGCAATGGGATGGCCACCCACACTAAGACAGCTATTACTGAGTGTTAGGTGGCAAAATATTATGGAGACATGGTGCTAATGAAAAAGATATTGGTTCATGAAGAATTATCACACACACACAAACAAACACACTCCCCCCTCCCCACCATACACACAATATTTGCACTGTGGCAAAATGTCACTTATTATATTTTAACCACCCAACAGATGTGTAAAGGGCTCCAACACAACCCAGCTGATTTAGTATTTATCCTACCTGCACATCCTGCTGAGGCACTGTCACAGCCATGAGGCTCAAATCACTGAGCCATTGACCCTGGCTCAGTATGCTCTGTCATCAGAGATGCTATCTAACCTTCTTCTGGGTGGGCTGGTGTGAATGGTTCCCTTACTACTAGACCACCTCAGCCTCTCTCTGTCAGCACACCTGTCAAGGCCCAGTCCCACCAAGCTCTTATCAAGCCTGACATCTCAATGCATTGCTTGGCACTGGACTTAGAAAAACACTCATATTACTTTCATAGTTTGAAATGATAGATAGATAGTGTGTGTGTAGTCGTCTTAGTAAAATGTGATAGTAATATGTTTTGGTCTTAATGAACTAGTTTGAATGTTTTGTGTCTTCTCCCCTTCTTCCCCAGCCTTGTTCTCCTAATTGTTGTCTGTAACTGCTTGTGTTCTGGTCCACAGGAGATTGTCCTGGTGCTGTTCTTTGGGACAGAGTATGTGGTGCGGCTCTGGTCTGCCGGCTGCAGGAGCAAATATGTGGGGATCAAGGGACGACTCCGCTTCATCAGGAAACCCATTTCTATCATAGGTGCACCTGGCTTATCCTTTATTAAATCTCACACAGCCATGCCACATGCAGTCAGACACCGTTGTTCCATGTTTTTACCCCTTCTTTTTTGGGGTCAAATTTGATTACTTCTGCTATTATGTCTACTAGGGGAGAACCGGGATGAAAGTAACACTTTTTGTTTCTTAATTACTCACAGATCGATAGTGCTAGAGAGACTATATTTTATGACAAACAACTTTTTGTCATGTATATGTCCTCTACCATTAGCAACTGTAATTTCATTTCTGAGGTATGTGAGTTGAAATGAAATAGACTACCGCATAGTTACTTTTGCACCTGCCGGCGGGGCGGGAGTAACACAGCGTTGGGACGGAAGTAACATCTGGCGAGAAGTGCACAATATCTGTCTTATCTCCATGTTTCTGCTTTGTAATGCTCTTTACTTTCAACAAAAGTACTATCAGCCATCATTTCATGAATAATTCATGCTATAGGTTAGAAATGTATGGAAGGAGCCATCTCAATGTTGCGCAACCACAATATTTGTCCTTACAATATTAATCAGACTAAAATGGATCACATAATAGCTACATTAACCATAGTAGTAGATGTTTTTCAACATTTTCAATGATTCATGCTTAGCCCTACCAATCAGCTGTGCTCCAGTTGTCCTTGTCATGCGCGCTCCTCGTGTCTTGATAGAGTAAACGTTTGTATTATTTTCCCAAACTGCAAAGTAATCAGGCTAATCACATTTCCATGGCTTGACACAAGGTAATTAACCCCCAGAATCATAAATATTTTTAACCACTAACCTCTCGATAAAAGCTTATGTCGGAAGCTGATCCATCAAGTCATTTGATTAAGGCATAATTCTAATGATGTCATATATAATTTTCTAACATTCAGTCACCTGTTGATATTTTGCTTGCATTATAAAAGCAATATAAACTAGAGGAGACAATGGCCTGTGCTTAATTTTTTTAATTTATTCCAGGGAGTTGCAGGGAGCAGCGTGTTACTTTTGCCCTGTATTACTTTCGTCCTGGCTCTCTTCTTACTTCTTCTACTATCATTACTTCTACTATTATGTCTAATACTTTTGTTGTTCAATGGCAACTTAAACATTTGAAGATTATGAGCTAGATGCCAATGCTAATGTACAGGTGTATCCCTGTATCCCCCAGATCTGATAGTGGTTATTGCCTCCGTCGTAGTGCTGGGTGTAGGCTCCAATGGCCAAGTGTTTGCAACATCTGCTATCAGGTACTGGGTGTGGTACAAATCAGATGCAAAATTGGATGCAAAATTTTGAATATTTTACCTGGTTTTCCAGAAATCCTGGTTGGAGGATCCCAGATATCCTGCTTATTCACCTCCTGATTGCGGGAAGCCTCCAAACGGGATTTAGGGAAAACCAGGAAATGTATTGAAAGTTCCTGGAATTTTGCAACCATAATTACAAATAATATTGTAATATAAGTGTAACATTTTGTGTTGTACTGTAATTGTGTTTTCGTTGCATAGTAAAACAGGTGGAAGAGAGTAGAGGTATAGTAGGCTAAGGTTTGATTGACATTGGTTGCCTTTTGTCTCCATGATTACAGGGGAATCCGCTTCCTCCAGATTCTACGCATGCTGCACGTGGATCGTCAGGGAGGAACATGGAGGCTTCTGGGATCGGTAGTCTTCATCCATAGACAGGTGGAGATCCCTTTACATCTGTTGGCTCATTTCATATCATAATTATGTGCAGTATGAGCTTACATGAAGTTAAATATCAAAAGGTAATCTGGAGTATAATGCTGTTTTTAGTAGAGTGAATTAATCTAACTTGATCTAACTTGATCTACTTGTCTACTGTACCCTGAGTAGGCTTCTCATAAATCCTCAGTCAATCAAGTAGATGAAAATAAAAAAGCAAGGTAGATGAGATGGCTAAAGACGTGGTTAGTCATGGCTTTGAAAATAAAAGATAAAACAACTATTGTTGGACATTTCTTAACCAAATAAGGACACTGTGGTCAGATGATGGGTGCACATTGCTGCCATTTCTTCCAAAGGGTTAGTGCACTTGTTCTGTCTGAGTTGCCCTGCCTTCTGCCTCCTGCCTCCTGCCTCCTGCCTAGCTTATCTGGTTATGGGTAGACTGAGGCAGACGTCTGTCCATGTTGTCCATGCTATATTGCCACCAGTGATTATCACAGGGCCCGTTGCACAATCACAGATTCCTCTGATACTCTCACTAGGACCTGCAAGGCTTTATAAGGAGAGAGAGGTAGAGTCAGGTTTAACAGCTTTCCTTTCTACCTCTTCATGTGTTTCCCCCTCTTTGTTTGTACTCTAATTTCAGTCATCTGGGGTTCTTTTGAAGACCGACTCTTCTGGTTTTTTTCTATCTTTAACAGGAAGCTGTGGGTTATTTCTCTGTGATGTGCAATGGGTCTGCTGCTATTATTTTAGGGTTGAGGGTTTATATAAATAGGGGAGATTTGGAATTTGGTATTTTATTAGGATCCCCATTAGCTGTTGGGAAAGCAGCAGCTACTCTTCCTAAAGATGAAGTCTTCTGTCTGTGTGAAATGATAGAGAGAGAGTCATATGCCTCCTCTTTCTTTGTAGTCATTGCACGCTCTAGTCTTGATCTGACTACGTGTTGTAATGATTGATGTTATGGACAGATTTAATTTTAGTTTGATTCACACCTGCAATGTAACATGTGTAAATAATGTAAAGAAATACATGTAACACCTATACATGGTCTACTGCACATTACAAGTGACATACTCGACTCTCTATCTGCATTTCCTCTGTTGTAGGAGCTGATCACCACGCTGTACATCGGCTTCCTGGGGCTGATTTTCTCCTCCTACTTTGTGTACCTGGCGGAGAAGGATGCTGTGGACGAGGAGGGCAAGACTGGCTTCTCCAGCTACGCTGATGCCCTGTGGTGGGGCGTGGTAAGCAGAAGAGGCTGGTGAGGGAGGATGGCTCAAAATAATCAATGGAATGGCATCAAACACATGGAAACCAACCATTACTATGAGCCCGTCCTCCCCATTTAAAGTGCCACCAACCACCACTGGTGGTAAGGCATAGTAATGGGATAGTACTGTATATAGCAGACACGTTTATCCAAGGCAACTTACAGAACAGTGATATACAGTGCATTATTTTTAATACATTTGTAAAAATGTCTAAAAACCTGTTTTTACTTTGTTATTATGGGGTATTGTGTGTAGATTAATGAGGAACATTTTTAATTTCATCCATTTTAGAATAATGCTGTAATGTCACAAAATGTGGGGAAGGGGTCTGAATACTTTCCGAATGCACTGCACATTTTAGTATATGTGACCCAAGTGGGAATCAAACCCACAACCCTAGATTGAATCTCCGCTTTTTCAAATCAAATCAAATCAAAGTTTATTTGTCACGTGCACCGAATACAACAGGTGTAGACCTTACAGTGAAATGCTTACTTACAGGCTCTAACCAATAGTGCAAGGTGTGTGTGTGTGTGTGTGTGTGTGTGTGTGTGTGTGTGTGTGTGTGTGTGTGTGTGTGTGTGTGTGTGTGTGTGTGTGTGTGTGTGTGTGTGTGTGTGTGTGTGTAAAGAAATAAAACATCAATTTCCACCATTGCGCTTGTTTTGTGGTGTGTATCTGTCGGGGTCCTCCTCTAGCTTGAGTGGTTCTGGAATACCATAAAGAAACAAGTTGCTAATCCGGTTTCAGTTACACAAAGCTACTTTTACACAAAACATTTTTTTATTTAACCAGGTAGGCCAGTTGAGAACAAGTTCTCCTTTACAACTGCGACCTTGCCAAGATAAAGCAAAGCAGTGCGACAAAAACAACAGCACAGAGTTACACATAAACAAATGTACAGTCAATAACATAATAGAAAAGAAAAATAGAAAAATATATGTACAGTGTGTGCAAATGTAGAAGAGTAGGGAGGTAGGCGATAAATAGGCCATAGACGCCTATTTATTAATTACAATTTAGCATTAATACTGGAGTGATAGATGTGCAGATGATGATGTGCAAGTAGAGATACTGGGGTGCAAGAGGGTAAGTAATAATATGGGGATGAGGTAGTTTTGTGTGCTATTTACAGATTGGCTGTGTAGAGGTACAGTGATCGGTAAGCTGCTCTGACAGCTGATGCTTAAAGTTAGAGAGGGAGATATAAGACTTCAGCTTCAGAGATTTTTGCAATTCGTTCCAGTCATTGGCAGCATAGAACTGGAAAGAAAGGCGGCCAAAGGTAGTGTTGGCTTTGGGGATTACCAGTGCAATATACCTGCTGGAGCGCGTGCAACGGGTGGGTGTTGCTATAGTGACCAGTGAGCTGAGATAAGGCGGGGCTTTACCTAGCAAAGACTTATAGACTTATATAGATGACTTATATAGAAGACTTATATAGATGACCTGGAGCCAGTGGGTTTGGCGACGGATATGTAGTGAGGGCCAGCCAACGAGAGCATACAGGTCGCAGTGGTGAGTAGTATATGGGGCTTTGGTGACAAAATGGATGGCACTGTGATAGACTACATCCAGTTTGCTGAGTAGAGTGTTAGGGGCTATTTTGTAAATGACATCGCCGAAGTCAAGGATCGGTAGGATAGTCAGTTTTACGAGGGTATGTTTGGCAGCGTGAGTAAAGGAGGCTTTGTTACGAAATAGGAAGCAGATTCTAGATTTAATTTTGGATTGGAGATGTTTAATATGAGTCTGGAAGGAGAGTTTACAGTCTAACCAGACACCTAGGTATTTGTAGTCATCCATATGTTGTAGGTCAGAACCGTCTTGAGTAGTGATGCTAGTCGGGCTGGAGAGTACGGGCAGCAATCGTTTGAAGAGCATGCACTTAGTTTTACTTGTATTTAAGAGCAGTTGGAGGCCATGGAATGAGTGTTGTATGGCGTTGAAGCTCGTTTGGAGGTTTGTTAGCACAGTGTCCAAAAAAGGGCCAGATGTATACAGAATGGTGTCGTCTGCGTAGAGGTGGATCAGAGAATCACCAGCAGCAAGAGCGACATCATTGATATATACAGAGAAAAGAGTCGGCCCGAGTTTTGAACCCTGTGGCACTCCCATAGAGACTGCCAGAGGTCCGGACAACCGGCCCTCCGATTTGACACACTGAACTCTGTCTGAGAAGTAGTTGGTGAACCAGGTGAGGCAGTCATTTGAGAAGTGAAGGCTATTGAGTCTGCCGATAAGAATATGGTGATTGACAGAGTCGAAAGCCTTGGCCAGGTTGATGAAGACGGCTGCACAGTACTGTCTTTTATCGATGGCGGTTATGATATCGTTTAGGACCTTGAGCGAGGCTGAGGTGCACCCATGACCAGCTCGGAAACCAGATTTCATAGTGGAGAAGGTATGATAGGATTCGAAATGGTCGGTGATCTGTTTGTAAACTTGGCTTTCGATAGACTTTAGAAAGGCAGAGCAGGATGGATATAGGTCTATAATAATTTGGGTCTAGAGTGTCTCCCCCTTTGAAGAGGGGGATGGCCGCGTCAGCTTTTCAATCTTTGGGGATCTCAGACGAAACGAAAGAGATGTTGAATAGGCTAGTAATAGGGGTTGCAACAATTTCGGCTGATCATTTTAGAAAGAGAGGGTCCAAATTGTCTAGCCCAGCTGATTTGTAGGGATCCAGATTTTGCAGCTCTTTCAGAAAATCAGCTGTCTGGATTTGGGTGAAGGAGAAGCGGGGGGGCTTGGGCAAGTTTCTGCAGGGAGTGCTGTGATGTTGGCCGGGGTAGGGGTAGCCAGGTGGAAATGATGGCCAGCCGTAGGAAAATGCTTATTGAAATGATTGATTATCGTTGAAATGATTGATTATCGTAAACACTGGTGACAGTGTTTCCTATCCTCAGTGCAGTGGGCAGCTGGGAGGAGGTGCTCTTATTCGCCATGGACTTTACAATGCCCCAAAACTTTTTGGAATTATTGCTACAGGAAGCAAATTTCTGTTTGAAAAAGCTATCCTTAGCTTTCCTAACTGACTGAGTATATTGGTTTCTGACTTCCCTGAAAAGTTGCATATCGCGGGGGCTATTCGATGCTAATGCAGAACGCCACAGGATGTTTTTGTGCTGGTCAAGGGAAGTCTGGGGTGAACCAAGGGCTATATCTGTTCTTAGTTCTACATTTTTTGAATAGGGCATGGTAATTTAAGATGGAGAGGAAAGTACTTTTGAAAAGAAACCAGGCATCCTCTACTGACGGGATGAGGTCAATATCCCTCCAGGATACCCGGGCCAGGTTGATTAGAAAGGCCTGCTCTCTGAAGTGTTTTAGGGAGCGTTTGACAGTGATGAGGGGTGGTCATTTGACCGCAGACCCATTACGCACGCAGGCAATGAGGCAGTGATCGCTGAGATCCTGCTTGAAGACAACAGAGGTGTATTTAGAGGGCAAGTTGGTCAGAATGATATCTAAGAGGGTGCCCATGGTTACGGATTTAGGCTTCTACCTGGTAGGTTCCTTGATAATTTGTACCCTTACAGACAAACTAACATGCTTTAGCCGAGGCGCTTTCAAGGGTATATGACTGTGATATATATAACTTCATGGCCTGGCCCTTGCGGTCATACATACTTAAAGGACCATTATTCTGCATTATGAATTGATGTAGAATTTTATTCTTTTTTCTTATCGTTTTAATGGAAAACTGATATAAAAAAATGTGAAGGTAACCTGCCTTAATGACTACCGCCCAGTAGCGCTCACGTCGGTAGCCATGAAGTGCTATGAAAGGTTGGTCATGGCTCACATCAACACCATCATTCCAGGAACCCTAAACCCACTCCAATTCGTATATCACCCCAACAGATCCACAGATGACGCAATCTCAATCGCACTCCACACTGCCCTTTCCCACCTGGACAAAAGGAACACCTATGTGAGAATGTTGTTCATTGACTACAGCTCAGTGTTTAACACCATAGTGCCCACGAAGCTCATCACTAAGCTAAGGACCCTGGGACTAAACACCTTCCTCTGCAATTGGATCTTAGACTTCCTGACGGGCCGCCCCCAGGTGGTTAGAGTAGGCAGCAACATATCTGCCACTCTGATCCTCAACACCATGGCCCCTCAGGGGTGCGTGTTTTGTCCCCTCTTGTACTCCCTGTTCACCCACGACTGTGTGGCACGACTCCAACACTATCATTAAGTTTGCTGACGACACAACAGTGGTAGGCCTGATCACCGACAATGATGAGCCTATAGGGAGGAGTTCAGAGACCTGGCAGTGTGGTGCCAGGACAACAACCTCTCCCTCAATGTGAGCAAGACATAGGAGCTGATCACAGACTAAAGGAAAAGGAAGGCTGAACAGGCCCCCGTTATCATCGACGAGGCTGTAGTGGAGTGGGTCGAGAGTTTCAAGTTCCTTGGTGCCACATCACCACCAAACTATCATGGTCCAAACACACCAAGACAGACGTGAAGAGTGCACACCAGCTTTTCCCCCTCAGGAGACTGAAAAGATTTGGCATGGGTCCCCAGATCTTAAAAAAGTTCCACAGCTGCCATCGAGAGCATCCTGACCGGGTGCATCACCGCCTGGTATGGCAACTGCTTGGCATCTGACCGTATGGGGCTACAGAGGGTAGTGCGTACGGCCCAATACGTCATTGGGGCCAAGCTCCCTGCCATCCAGGACCTATATACTAGGCGGTGTCAGAGGAAGGCCCAAAAAATTGTCGAGGACTCCAGTCCCGGCAAGCGGTACCGGAGCGCCAAGTCTTGATCCAAAAGGCTCCTTAACAGCCTCTACCCCCAAGCTATAATACTGCTGAACATTTAATCAAATGGCCACCCGGACTATTTACATTGACCACCCCTTTGTTTTTACACTGCTGCTACTCGCTGTTTATTATCTATGCATAGTCGCTTTTCCCATACCTACAAATTACCTTGACTAACCTGTACCCCTGCACATTGACTCAGTACCGGTACCCGCTGTATATAGCCACGTTATTGTTATGTAATTTTCTTGTGTTACTTTTTATTTAATTTTTTACTTTAGTTTATTTAGTCAATATTTTCTTAACTCTATTTCTTGAACTGCATTGTTGGTTAAGGGCTTGTAAGTAAGCATTTCACGGTAAGGTCTACACTTGTATTTGGCACATGTGACAAATACAATTTGATTTGATTTTATCAACAACCCAACCCTGCTCTTTTTAAAGAAAACAATCCAACTAAGTGACCCAATGCTTGCAACTCAGCAGTTGGGTCAGCTAAACAACCCAGCATTTTTTTGAGTGCAGGCTGTTTTGGCTGTTTCCATCAGGCGGGTCAAGTTTCCAGTTCAGTTAATTAAACAGTTCAATGTAAGGCTGTGGGTAATAAAAAACCTATGGTAGTCTTGTGCTAGAGGGATCTACACGCAATAAACCACCTTGCTGCTCTCTGTCTCAAATACCTTTTACTCTGCCACTATAAAGTGTCAGTTCCTTTAATTAAAACTGTAATTGTAGGATTAATAGCTGTTTTGTAATGAGAGTTAGAAAGGTTCAGGGGTCCTTGGTGCCCAATGGAACCATGAAAAGCTGTTTTTGTGTGTCATAGCCACAATGAACAAAACAGCCCTATAGGAACTTTGCTCTCCTTTGTTAATCACAGAGACTGTAAACTTGAGACTTGTGATATGCCGTGCCAATAGGTTTGGTCACTGTGTGTGTGGTGTGGTGTGTAGTGTAGTGTAGTGTGTGTGTGTGTGTGTGCTGAGATCAGTTTGTCCAGCAGTAAAGGGAGAGACTGTTTGGAGAGTGGTGTGTGTGCGTGTTTCCCAGTGTATTCCCTGTCAGCTTGTTTTCCACTGTGGGGTGTGCAGGTGCAGGGCACAGCTGTAGGACGGGCCCAGAGCCCACAGGCCAATGGCATGATTCATATTTCTCCTCTCTCCTCTCCTCTGCCTCTCACACTCAGACAGAGGTTGTTAAGGGAAGAGTGTTTGATCGGGAGCTTCACCAGCACTCTGCTCAAACTCTGAAAACGGGAGAGAGAGACAGAGAACCAATTGATTTCAGGGTGGATAGGGAGAGGGAGAGATTTAGTTGATGTTATTTATAGGGTGTTTGGTGTTTTACTATGAACCATATGATGGCAGGTGTGGTGTGGCAATGACACACACTTCCTCAGAGAGAGGGAGAAAGAGTAAATAGACTGTGCCCCAATGAGAACTCAAGATGGTGTGTTTGACCTTTGTGAAGACATGGAGAGGCTTCGCCACACACTTGGAGTGCAGCGCTTACACCAGGGGTTTGAATGCAGGGGTGTTGTTGAGTGGACAATTCCACACTGATGTCAGGCCCATTGTTTAGTCATAGAATGTGTAGATGAGGATTAACCATCCCCCTCCCTCCTTCCCTCCCTGCCTCCTTCTTCCTATTTACTCCCAAAAAGTTTTAAGTATCTCACCTTACATCACCCTCTTTGTATAAGCACACAGCACAAGGTCACACGGCGCCCCAAAGACACTCCACTGTGCTTCTCTCAATGTGTCACAATTGGCTCAGCTTTCAGAGTGGATGTACATGGAAATGCAGGGGGATTTGTTTTGCTCCGCGCTCCGCTCGGCCAAATTCCTCTCCTCACTGAGGATTAGTCCCAGAATCCTCTCCTCACCGAGGATTAGTCCCAGTCAGAATCGTATTCCTATTGAGTGAATTTCAACTGCTGAGTGGTGACAGTTTTGGAGGCAGGCCAATACGTGTGATGAACCTTCTCCTCATGGTCTGCTCCTTGTTGTTATCGCCAAACTGTGTTCAATGACCTCTTTACAACCAAGTAGCTCATTATTAGAAGCCTTTAACAAACGATTTTTAACTTATTTAGTACATATGTAAATGTAATAATGGTGAAAAGATATATATAACAGGAAATTATCATGTAAATAAAAATGACATCAGTGTGTGGAAACATTGCCTTGTTTTCCCTAACCTATCCCGTCCCCACTGTCCCCAGGTGACGGTGACCACCATTGGCTATGGGGACAAGATTCCTCAGACGTGGATAGGGAAGTGCATTGCCTCCTGCTTCAGCGTCTTCGCCATCTCCTTCTTCGCTCTGCCTGCAGTAATTACCCCTCATCTTCCTCCTCTTCTTCCACAATAAACTAAATAGCATAATGTGTACATAATTCATAATACACAATATTGCCTTCCATCATTACTGTGTTGTCTGTTGAGTAACCCAGTTAGTCCTCTGAGGGGAAGCCTCAGTGTGCAGCTCCAGGTCGTCCTGTGGTTTCAGTGTCATGATGCCTCTCTCTCTCGTTCTCTCTCTCCCTCTCCCCTTCTCCAGGGTATACTGGGCTCGGGCTTTGCTCTGAAGGTGCAGCAGAAACAGAGACAGAAACATTTCAACAGACAGATCCCGGCTGCAGCCTCACTAATCCAGGTACTGACAGTCAGACAGTCAAACAGACAGACAGACAGACAGACAGACAGACAGACAGACAGACAGACAGACAGTCAAACAGACAGACAGACAGACAGTCAAACAGACAGACAGACAGACAGACAGACAGACAGACTCTGTCCTGTCTGGGATCTCAACAGCTGTGTATAGGAGAGAATATGTATAGGAATGAGTGTGTAGAAAGGGCTTAAACACAGTGATGACACATGGGACCTACTGTAGGCCGCTGAACCTCTCTAGGACAAGGTCTGGTCTGGTCTGACGCACGCCATCTTTGATTCAGTGCTTTACTCATGTAACAACTCCAGGCCAGGATGTCAGAGAGGTTAAATTTAAACATGTCCAGGACCACTAAATCTCCTGAATTCTTTAAATAACACATTTGTTCCCTTCAAATCTTGCCAATGTAAGCTTCAAAAAGCAGTCTAGTACAAATAGATGAGTAGCAGTGTTTGTAGTCTGCACATGTCCTGGAAAAGGTGAGCTGTCCTGTCCTGTTCTCTCCCAGGCAGAGAAGACAGGCAAATAGCAGCCAGTTTATTCACCAGGAGCTGGCCATCACAAGGATCACATTGACTCTGAACATACAAAGAAGCCCACAGCTGCATTTACAAAGAGATTCCTTATTGTGCTGACATTTAAGAAACATAGAGTCACTGAATCTACATGATGATGATGATGAGGATGACGGTACAGAGCTAAACATGGAATGGCTATATGAATGGTTATACTGTATGTGAATGGTTATATGTGAATGGTTATATGTGAATGGTTATGTGAATGGTTAAATGTGAATGGCTATATGAATGGTTATATGTGAATGGCTATATGAATGTTTATATGTGAATGTTTATATGTGAATGGTTATATGTGAATGTTTACATGGGAATGGTTATTGGTGAATGTGTATATGTGAATGGATATATGTGAATGTTTATATGTGAATGTTTATATGTGAATGTTTATATGTGAATGGCTATATGTGAATGTTTATATGGGAATGGCTATATGAAGTTGTTAAACCAGGAATCTACTTCAGATTGAAGAGTTTTCTCTGTCAGAACACATTGTTGCCCTTAAACACTGATCCAAGGTCAATTTAGCTGTTGTCCACCTAATGGTTAAGGTTAGGAGAGGTCTGATCCTAGATCTGTGCCTGAGTGCAGCTTCTACCCAGAGCTGAGATAATGTCCAGGTGATCAGCTCACCATCTGTGTTTACCGTGGGTAAATATGATAAGACACTTATCACACTGGTTCAGCTTGTCCATCCTCTTTTTCAGACGCTGTGGCGCTGCTATGCAGCAGAGAAACCAGAAGGCTGTCCCGCCACCTGGAAGATGTATGTCCTCACCGGAGACTACATTCTCCCCATTAACACTGAAAACAACAACCCAAACCTCAGAAACAAGGTACACACTACATCACTTCTTCAGTTCTAACAAACATAATACTGCAGGTCCATACACACTTTATACACCTTTATCCCTGTTCAGAGAAGCAACCGTTTGCCTCTGCAATCTACTGATGCACCATAGCTGCTTTGTCAATCAACAGCTGATATATCTGTCAACCTGTCTCTTGGAGAGCTTGCATCCTGTCTCAGTTCCCAGAGGAGATGTCAGAAAGAGAGCTGCCCTCAGGAAAAAGCTGTTTGGTGGTGAAATGAGCCTTCCGACAGACAGACAGGCAGACAGACAGACAGGCAGGCAGGCAGGCAGGCAGGCAGGCAGGCAGACAGACAGACAGACAGACAGACAGACAGACAGACAGACAGACAGACAGACAGACAGACATACAGACAGACAGACAGACATATGGTACAGACAGAGAGACAGACAGACATATGGTACTATCCTCTTTGACAGTGTGGTTTTTTACCTTTGAGAACTACATTAGCAATGTGGTGGTGCTTAGGGAATGGATCTACGAAAGAACAAGTTAAGACCCCCACCCACTCCCTTTCACCATCTCAACCCCCCGTATCCCCTACCGCTCGAGGCAAGAGCCTGTCAAATCAAAATCAAATCACATTTTATTGGTCACATACACATGGTTAGCAGATGTTAATGCAAGTGTAGCGAAATGCTTGTGCTTCTAGTTCCGACAATGCAGTAATATCTAATAAGTAATCTAACAAATTTACAACAACTACCTTATACACACAAATGTAAAGGATGAATAAGAATATGTACAAATAAATATCTGGATGAGCAATAGCCGTGCGGCATAGGCAAGATGCAGTAGATGGTATAGAGCAGTATATACATATGAGATGAGTGATGTAGGATATGTAAACATTATTAAAGTGGAGTTATTTAAAGTGACTAATGATAGGCATAGGCAAGATGCAGTACTGTAGAGGGTATAGAACAGTATATACAGTACATATGATATGAGTAATGTAGGATATGTAAAAATGATTAAAATGCCATTATTTAAGTTGACTAGTGATACCATTATTAGGTCCATTTATTAAAGTGGCCAGAGATTTGAGTCGGTATGTTGACAGCAGCCTCTCTATTTTTTTATTTTATTTTTTTATTTCACCTTTATTTAACCAGGTAGGCAAGTTAATAAGAACAAGTTCTCATTTACAACTGCGACCTGGCCAAGATAAAGCAAAGCAGTTTGACACATATAACAACACAGAGTTGCACGTGGAGTAAAACAAACATACAGTCAATAATACAGTAGAAAAATAAGTCTATATACAATGTGAGAAAATAAGGTGAGATAAGGGAGGTAAAGGCAATAAATAGGCCATGGTGGCGAAGTAAATACAATATAGCAATTAAAACACTGGAATGGTAGATTTGACCGTAGATGAGTGCGCAAAGTAGAAATACGAGGGTGCAAAGGAGCAAAATAAATAAATACAGTAGGGGATGAGGTAGTTGTTTGGGCTATTTATAGATGGGCTATGTGCAGTGATCTGTGAACTGCTCTGACAGCTGGTGCTTAAAGCTTGTTAGTGATGGCTGTTTAACAGTTTGATGGCCTTGAGATAGAATCTGTTTTTCAGTCTCTCGGTCCCAGCTTTGATGCACCTTTACTGACCTCGCCTTCTGGATGATAGCGGGGTGAATAGGCAGTGGCTCGGGTGGTTGCTGTCCTTGATCTTTTTGGCATTCCTGTGACATTGTGTGCTGTAGGTGTCCTGCAGGGCAGGTAGTTTGCCCCCGGTGATGCGTTGTGCAGACCGCACCACCCTCTGGAGAGCCTTGCGGTTGAGGGCAGTGCAGTTGCTGTACCAGGCGGTGATACAGCCCGACAGGATGCTCTCGATTGTGCATCTGTAAAAGTTTGGGTATGTTTTAGGTGACAAGCAAAATTTCTTTAGCCTCCTGAGGTTGAAGAGGCACTGTTGCGCCGTCTTCACCACGCTGTCTGTGTGGGTGGACCATTTTAGTTTGTCCGTGACTTCTCCTTCTCCGTGATGTGTACGCCGAGGAACTTAAAACTTTCCACCTTCTCCACTAATGTCTCCACGATCATCTCCTTTGTTTTGTTGACGTTGAGTGAGAGGTTATTTTCCTGACACCACACTCCGAGGGCTCTCACCTCCTCCCTGTAGGTCATCTCGTTGTTGTTGATAGTCAAGTCTACCACTGTAGTGTTGTGTGCAAACTTGATGATTGAGTTGGAAGTGTGCATGGCCACGCAGTCATGGGTGAACAGGGAGCACAGGAGAGGGCTGAGAACGCATCCTTGTGGGGGCCCAGTGTTGAGGATCAGCGGGGTGGAGATGTTGTTTCCTACCGTCACCACCTGGGGGCGGCGCGTCAAAAAGTCCAGGACCCAGTTGCACATGTCCGTAAACACGCCAGCCAGCTCATCTGCGCCTACTCTGAGGATGCGGCTAGGGATGCCGTCTGGGCCGGCAGCCTTGCAAGTGTTAACACGTTTAAATGTTTTACTCACGTTGGCCACGGAGAAGGAGAGCCCACAGGCTTTGGTAGCGGCCGTGTCAGTGCCACTGTATTGTCCTCAAAGCGAGCAAAGAAGATGTTTATTTTGTCTGGGAGCAAGACGTCGATGTCCATGACGTGGCTGGTTTTCTTTTTGTAATCCGTGATTGACTGTAGACCCTGCCACATACGTCTTGTGTTTGAGCCCCCCAGGATTATTCCGGGCCTTTGTCTCCCCCACACAAAGACACAGTCAGTTGAGATGATGTCACTGCCGCCTTTCTCATGGGAGGAAACCTTTGTGTTGGTAGAACAGCAACAACAACAAAAATTGTTTGGCATTGAACCCACACATATTGGGGAGAGTGAAGCTGCTTCCGTCACTTTCTGTTCTGGCATGTGACTTCTCCTGTCTCTCTCTTTTTCTCTCTCTCTCTCTCTCTCTCTCTCTCTCTCTCTCTCTCTCTCTCTGTCTCTCTCTCTCTCTGTCTCTCTCTGTCTCTCTCTGTCTCTCTGTCTCTCTCTGTCTCTCTTTCTCTCTTTCTCTCCTCTCTCTTCCCTCTGCTCCAAATGAGTCATTCAGGATTCAGACCCATTCTGGTATTTGGACAGGATTATGGGCCAGTGTCAATGCCAGTACACTGTGTGTGTCATTGAGTAAAAATCATTGTGTTTCTATAAAGCAGTCAGTTAGTGACGTGCTGCCTCTAGGTGATGGAGTGGAGCACAATGAAGGCCCCGAGGAATTCAGAGACTCAAAGAGCGTCGACCTCAGTTAAACCAGCACAGATTTGAAGACATGGCCTTAATCACCATGCTATAGTGCAAGAAGATTTGACTAACACAGTGTATTATTTGAAGGTTTAAAGGTGCACAAATCATTGCTTACAAAACAGATACTGAGGTTTCTGTGTTCTGAATGGTTAGAATCAAAGTTTACTGGGTAGAATACGCCATGTTAGAAAATAGAAAATCAGGAATGAATGACAAGTGATAGTGCTAACCCATAAAAACACAACAACAACAACTTGTCTAACATGTGGAGGTAGGGATTGGCCACATGTGACTTTTGGTATTTGGTATTTTATTAGGATCCCCATTAGCTGTTGCAAAAGCAGCAGCTACTCTTCCTGGGGTCCACACAAAACACAAAACATGAAACATAATACAGAACATCAATAAACAAGAACAGCAGGACAGAACTACATACATTTTTTTAAAGGTACACATAGCCTACATATCAATACATACACACTAACTATCTAGATCAAGTTGTTTTTTAAAACCAGGTTTCCTGTTTATTTGAGCAATAATATGAGATATTATGCAATAAGGGCCCTATATAATACTGTACGCTTTCTGAATTTGGGGACTGTGAAAAGACCCCTGGTGGCATGTCTGGTGGAATAAGTGTGTGTGTCAGAGCTGTGTGTAAGTTGACTATGTAAACAATTTGGGATTTTCAACACATTATTGTTTCTTATAAAAAGAAGTGATCAGTCTCTCCTCAACTCTTAGCCAAGAGAGACTGGCATGTATAGTATTAATATTATCCCTCTGATTACAATGAAGAGCAAGACATGCCACTGTTCTGGGCCAGCTGCAGCTTAACTAGGTCTTTCCTTGCAGCACTGGACCACACGACAGGACAATAATCAAGATTAGACAAAACTAGAGCCTGCAGGACTTGCTTTTTGGAGTGTGGTGTCAAAAAAAGCAGAGCATCTCTTTATTACAGCCAAAACTCTCCCCATCTTTACAACCATTGAATCTATATGTTTTGACCATGAAAGTTTACAATCTAAGGTAATGGAAAGTAATTTAGTCTCCTCAATTTGTTCAACAGCCACACCATTCATTACCAGATTTAGCTGAGGTCTAGAACTAAATGAATGATTTGTACCAAATACAATGCTCTTAGTTTTAGAGATGTTCAGGACCAGTTTATTAAAGGAAACGAGGATACCTAGTCAGTTGTACAACTGAAATGTGTTTTCCGCATTTAACAATAGCATTGTATTTGGTCAAACACCATTTTCCCCCAACAGTTTGCTAAGAGCTGGCAGCAAGCTTATAGGTCTGCTGTTAGAACCAGTAAAGGCCGCTTTACCACTGTTGGGTAGCGGAATTACTTTGGCTTCCCTCCAGGCCTGAGGACAAAGACTTTCCTCTAGGCTCAGATGAAAAATATTCCAACAGGAGAACATTAACCTGACTAGGAAAACTCCTGGCCCTGAGTTTAACCAATGCTGAGTTTGTGTTCAGGAAAGCCCTGGTGATGCATTATTGTGTCTGTCTGTGTTGAACAAGCGCACCAAGAGGAAACTGAAGATGGTTCGTGACAATGGCTCCATGACCATCCTTGGAGCGAGGAAGATGTCCATTCCTCAGATCACCTTCGACCACATCGAAGATAACGATGAGAAGAAAGAGGTCCCCTTCTTTCTAGAAGAACCCAAAGGTATATAACAGAATCAAAACACATTTCGGAATAACTTTTTTTGGAAGACAGCCCTAATGCTGGAAACAAACCTCATTATGTTGTCATCCAGAGTCACCTTTATTTATTATCCAAGCTATAGCACACAATATTTTACATACAGCAGGTTTTTATGGGACCAAATAGTTTGCTATAGTGGTATTGTCCCGGCACTAGTTTCTGTACATATGCAGTTGGTCATCTTACAGATGCTCCTATTGCTTGGCTTCAAGTGAAGATAGATACTGCCATACTGGCAGATACTGGCATATCTGAACACATTGTGTGTGAAGTGGTATAGATAACAAGCTCATTGGTATTGGAATTAAGCAATAAGGCACAAGGGGGTGTGATATATCAAATCACATGTTATTAGTCACATGCGCCGAATTAAACAGGTGTAGACCTTACAGTGAAATGCTTACTTACGAGCCCCCAACCAACAATGCAGTTTAAATTGTTTTATATATATATGTTTAGATGCCTCTTGGACCTATATGGCCAATATACCACGGCTAAGGGCTGTTCTTATTTATGACGCACACACCCCTGAGGTGCCTTATAGCTATTATAAACTGTTTACCAACATAATTAGAGCCGTACAAATAAATGTTTTGTTATACCTGTGTTATACGGTCTGATATACCATGGCTATCAGCCAATCAGCATTCAAGGCTCAAACCTCCCAGTTTATAATGTGTATTATATAGTGGTTTGTTTTAAGAGGAACACATAGACTACTTGAACCAGCATATACAATACTAGTGCTTTCTAGGAACTGAACTTTACAGTACTTGACACTACAGTGCATTGCAAACTGACTCCCATGCCTTAATTGACGATAAGTCTCAATTGAGAGCATGGCATACTGTTGAATGGTGCCCTGTGTTGAGGTATTTTTCAGAGAAATAACCATGGGTCATGCATGTTTGAGCCAGCTGTGTTAGAAGCAGATGTCCTATGAGGAGCTTTTTCCAAAGTGAATTACCACAGTTATGAAAGAGTTTTTTTTGTCCTTTTCAAACTTCATTTGACAAAATAATGTATTTAAGGGCCCCTTGAAATGATGTCATGCTGTCTTGTGTTTTGCGTATTGAAAATCCATCATTTCAGTAAAACAGAGATATTGGATGCTTGGTGAGTGTACCCTGGTGACTTGACTGGTTAGGGGCCAGTGGAGACAAGAGAGACAAACATTTGCATGGCACAGTTGGAGTCCTCTGTTTGAGATTCCAACAGTGATATAGAAATAGGAGGAACTCAATCCCCTTGGGAGTAGACTATATTTCAGACGTGATGATACAATGTTCTTATCCATAGCTATTTACCATTCAGTTTAATGCTCATGGTGTAAATTGTAAGTAATGATGAATCTGTGCAATGTATGTCATGTGGATGGGACATGACACAGTGGTGTGATTGACTCTCTCCTCCCCCATAAAGATAGCGAGGGAGAGAAGAGGGATGGTAGGTAGGGATGAGGACTGACTGAGGTGTTGTGTAGCTGGTTGCTCATGATACAAATCAAATCAAATCAATGATGATTGGTTGCGTACACAGATTTGCAGATGTTATCACAGGTGCAGCAAAATGCTTGTTTCCAGCTCCACCTGTACAGTAATAACTAGCATTACAAAATAAAAATAAAAACAATACACACATAATCCAGAAAAATAAAAGTTATATAGGATTAGCCATGACTAGAATACAGTATATACAGTTGAAATCGGAAGTTTACATAGACCTTAGCCAAATACATTTAAACTCAGTTTTTCACAATTCCTGACATTTAATCCAAGTAACAATTCTCTGTCTTAGGTCAGTTAGGATCGCCACTTTATTTTAAGAATGTGAAATGTCAGAATAATAGTAGAGAGACTGAGTTATTTCAGCTTTTATGTCTTTCATCACATTCCCAGTGGGTCAGAAGTTTACATACACTCAATTAGTATTTGGTAACATTGCCTTTAAATTGTTTAATTTAGGTCAAACGTTTCGGGTAGCCTTCCACAAGCTTCCCACAATAAGTTTTGTGAATTGTGGCCCATTCCTCCTGACAGAGCTGGTGTAACTGAATCAGGTTTGTAGGCCTCCTTGCTCGCACACGCTTTTTCAGTTCTGCCCAGAAATCTTCTATAGGATTGAGGTCATGGCTTTGTGATGGCCACTCCAATACCTTGACTTTGTTGTCCTTAAGCCATTTTGCCACAACTTTGGAAGTATGCTTGGGGTCATTGTCCATTTGGAAGACCCATTTGCGACCAAGCTTTAGCTTCCTGACTGATGTCTTGAATAACTTCAATATATCCACATAATTTTCCCTTCTCATGATGCCATCTATTTTGTGAAATGCACCAGTCCCTCCTGCAGCAAAGCATCCCCACAACATGATGCTGCCACCCCCGTGCTTCACGGTTGGGATGGTGTTCTTCGGCTTGCAAGCATCCCCCTTTTTCCTCCAAACATAACGATGGTCATTATGGCCAAAAGGTTCTATTTTTGTGTCATCAGACCAGAGTGCATTTCTCCAAAAAGTACGATCTTTGTCCCCATGTGCAGTTGCAAACCGTAGTCTGGCTTTTTTTATGGCGGTTTTGGAGCAGTGGTTTCTTCCTTGCTGAGCGGCCTTTCAGGTTATGTCGATATAGGACTCGTTTTACTGTGGATATTGATACTTTTGTGCCTGTTTCCTCCAGCATCTTCACAAGGTCCTTTGCTGTTGTTCTGGGATTGATTTGCACTTTTCGCACCAAAGTACATTCATCTCTAGGAGACAGAAGGCATCTCGTTCCTGAGCGGTATGACAGCTGCGTGGTCCCATGGTGTTTATACTTGTGTACTATTGTTTGTACAGATGAACGTGGCACCTTCAGGCTTTTGGAAATTGCTCGCAAGGATGAACCAGACTTGTGGAGGTCTACACATTTTTTTCTGAGGTCTTGGCTGATTTCTTTTGATTTCACCATGATATCAAGCAAAGAGGCACTGAGTTTGAAGGTAGGTCCTGAAATACATCCACAGGTACACCTCTAATTGACTCAAATGATGTCAATTAGCCTATCAGAAGCTTTCAAAGCCATGACATAATTTTCTGGAATTTTCCAAGCTGTTTAAAGGCACAGTCAACTTAGTGTATGTAATCTTCTGACCCACTGGAATTGTGATACAGTGAATTATAAGTGAAATAATCTGTCTGTAAACAATTGTTGGAAAAATTACTTTTGTCATGCACAAAGTAGATGTCCTAACCGATTTGCCAAACCTATAGTTTGTTAACATTACATTTGTGGAGTGGTTGAACAATTAGTTTTAATGACTCCAAGCTAAGTGTATGTAAACTTCCGACTTCAACTGTACACATGAAGTGGGCAAAACAGTATGTAAACGTTATTAAAGTGACCAGTGTTCAATGACTATGTACATAGGGCAGCAGTCTCTGTGGTGCAGGGTAGAGTACCGGGTGGTAGCCGGCTAGTAACAGTGACTAAGGTTCAGGGAAAGGTACTGGGCGGAGGCCACTAGTGGTGACTGTTTGATGGTTTGGAGATAGAAGCTGTTTATCAGTCTCTTGTTCCCAGCTTTGATGCACCTGTACTGCCTCTGCCTTCTAGATGGTAGAAGGGTGAACAGGCCGTGGCTCGGGTGGCTGAGGTCCTTGATAATCTTCTTGGCCTTCCTGTGACACCGGGTGCTGTAGATGTCCTGGAGGGCAGGCAGTGTGCCCCTAGTGATGCGTTGGGCTGATGCACCACCCTCTGGAGAGCCCTGTGGTTCTTGAGGATGCAATTGACGTACCAGGTGGTGATATAGCCTGACAAGATGCTCTCAATGGTGCATCTGTAAAACTTTGTGAGGGTCTTAGGGGCCAAGCCACATATCTTCAGCCTCCTGAGGTTGAAGAGGCACTGTTGCACCTTGTTCACCACGCTGTCTGTGTGAAGGGATCATTTCAGGTTGTCAGTGATATGCACGCAGAGGAACTTGAAGCTTTTGACCCTCTTCACTGCAGCTCTGTCGATGTGGATGGGGCGTGCTCTCTCTGTCTCCTGAAGTCCCTGATCAGCTCCTTCGTTTTTTGGACACTGAGGGAGATGTTAATTTCCTGGCACCACTCCGCCAGGGAGCCCACCTCCTCCCTGTAGACTGTCTCATTGTTGTTGGTAATCAGGCCAACCGGTGTTGTGTCGTCAGCAAACGTGATGACTGAGTTGGAGACGTGGGTGTCCATGGAGTACAGGAGGGGGCTGCAAACTCACCCCCCTGTGGGGTCCCCGTGTTGAGGGTCAGCATGGTGGAGGTGTTGTTGCCTACCTTCACAACTTGGGGTTGGCCTGTCAGGAAGTCCAAGACACAGTTGGACAGTGAGGGGTTGAGACCCAGGGCCCTGAGCTTAGTGATGAGCTTGAAGGGTACTATGGTGTTAAAAGCTGAGCTGTAGTCAATGAACAGCATTCTTACATAGGTATTTATCTTGTCCAGGTGGGATAGGGCAGTGTTCAGTGCAATGGCGACTGCGTTGTCCGTGGATCTGTTGGGGCGATATGCAAATTGCAGTGGGTCTAGGGTGTCGGCTAAGATAGAGGTGATATGGTCCTTAACTAACCTCTCAAGATACAGTGCTTGAATGTCAGTCAGTCATTCAGAGAAAAGAACAGGGACCATGTGATAGACAGTCAAACACAAGATGGCTGCCACGTGCCTGGGTTAGGGTCCAGCACCGGCAGGGCTAGAACAAGCAAAATGGAAGTCATTAGAGTCACTGGTGATTAGATGTTATGTATACAAGTTCTTTACTGCTCCACTTGTACACTTCACAGACATCAGACAATCACACTATGTGATTGATTTTACCTACACTACCGTTCAAAAGTTTGGTGTCACTTAGAAATGTCCTTGTTTTTTAAAGAAAAGCTAATATGCAAACTGTCTCTAACCAGAATAGAAAGAGGAGTGGGAGGCCCCAGTGCACAACTGAGCAAGAGGACAAGTACAGTCGTGGCCAAAGTTTTGAGAATGACACAAATATTAATTTCCACAAAGTTTGCTGCTTCAGTGTCTTTAGATATTTTTGTCAGATGTTACTATGGAATACTGAAGTATAATTACAAGCATTTCATAAGTGTCAAAGGCTTTTATTGACAAAAAAAAGGCATGTTTGAGCAGTGCCTTGAAGTCCAGCATCCCGGAGTCGCCTCTTCACCTTTGACGTTGAGACTGGTGTTTTGCGGGTACTATTTAATGAAGCTGCCAGTTGAGTACTTGTGAGGCATCTGTTTCTCAAACTAGACACTAATGTACTTGTCCTCTTGCTCAGATGTGCACCCGGGCCTCCCACTCCTCTTTCTGTTCTGGTTAGAGACAGTTTGTGCTGTTCTGTGAAGGGAGCAGTACACAGTGCTGTTCCAGATCTTCAGTTTCTTGGCAATTTCTCACATGGAATAGCCTTCATTTCTCAGAAAAAGAATAGACTGACGAGTTTCAGAAGAAATTTCTTTGTTTCTGGCCAATTTGAGCCTGTAATCGAACTCACAAATACTCATGCTTCAGATTCTCAACTAGTCTAAAGAAGGCCAGTTTTATTGCTTCTTTAATCAGGACAACAGTTTTCAGCTGTGCTAACATAATTGCAAAATGGTTTTCTAATGATCAATTAGCGTTTGAAAGTGATAAACTTGGATTAGCTAACACAATGTGCCATTGGAACACAGGAGTGACTGTTACTGAAAATGGGCCTTTGTACGCCTATGTAGATATTCCATTAAAAATCTGCTGTTTCTAGCTACAATAGTCATTTTAACAATGTCTACACTGTATTTCTAATCCATTTCATGTTATTTTATTCGACAAAAAAATTGCTTTTCTTTAAAAAACAAGGACATTTCTAAGTGACCCCAAACTTTTGAACGGCAGTGTACATAAAAAAAAATAATAAAAAAATACTTAAAAATAAGAGACTCACCTGTTGTGGCAAGAGTCAGTCAGAAAGCTATAGTGTTTTGTGTTGAATCAGTGATAACATTCCCACAGATTTTACATTCAGTTACTCAGTATTCACCTGACATAGTCTAACCTGTTGTTGTCTAAGTTGCTATCTAAAAATATTATTACTTTCCCAATTTGGATTATTTTCCCAAACTCTCGTGCCCTGTCCATCCACCTCCAGATGAAATCCAGTGGTCCATACTGGTGCTGCTGAGGCCCATTACTCCATATTAATGATAGATTGGACTTTTCCATTGCACCATCTAACGGTGGGGGGGACTTCCTGTGTAAACCTCTAACCCCTGCCAAATGAATCGTCCCAGTCTGGAGGTTAATAAGTGTGCTTTATGAGTTTTTCCTGTCAAAGCACATAATCATAAAAGGAGGGAGAGGGACATAAACGCAGAACGTCACCAGTAGAAAAAGGAGTTATGGGGGAAAATGCTATCTTGTTTGGTGGGTTATAACTTAGATAATGAACAGGAACATATGTCTTACTGCCTTTGAACTTTAGAGGGGAAAAAATGCACATTTGTCAAATTGCATGTTTTTGGATGTTGAGGCTAGTTAGTGGAGCCAAGGCTTTCGAAAGGCTGTCTGTTGATGTTATAAAGACATTTAAGTAGCCATGCTCACCACACTCTCAACAGCATGTTGTCACTAATGATAATGTTTAGAGTCCAGGCAACGTGGTGTACGTTCTACTGCTAACAGTGCAGAAAAACAGACATCTTCAGATTCAAATGTCTTTGCAGATGATGGGTTGTTTAAATTGATTATTTTGCTGTAGAAACCAAGTGTTAACTGTGTTGCTGATGAAAAGGGTTTACAACAGCAATGACATTTGCACTCCTACATCCATAATTAAAGTCATATATGATGCTAAAATCTAAGTTTATCATCTGTTTTCTGACCTCAAAAGGGGTCTCATGTTGTCCATATCCCACGCCATCGGTTGTGTACATTGATTTCTCTATATACATTATGTCATATTAAGGCAGTGTTTTTGAGGACATCATTTTGAAAAGTTCTTTATTTTCCTCCTCAGGCATCATCCGGATGTTCAGACAAACAGGTGAGTCCTCCACCTCTCTGTAACAAAGGAGGCGGGTGGGAGGAGAGATAGGAGGACTGGCTCGTTGTAATGGCTGGAATGGAATTGATGGAACGGAGTCAAACATGTGGTTTCCGTATGTTTGATGTGTTTGATACTGTTCCATTGATTCCATTCCAGCCATTACAATGAGCCCATCCTCCTATAGCTCCTCCCACTAAAACTATCTCTCTAACACGTGTCGCAAGTGTAATATCTCCTAGATGATATCACTCCATGGTCTCCAGTCTTATTGACGCACTCCAGCTTCAACTCACGCAGTTAACGACTCAATCCTTTGTCCTTTTAAGAGATCCTCTGTGTTAATCATTAGTCATTTGGTTTTTACAACTGCCCAGACAGTATTTTAATTAGACTGGCGCTTTGTCACCAACCGGAGCAAACTGGAAGCCAGCAGAGAGACCGACGCAGGCAGGCTCTGGACTCCCTCCTGTCCTATCGACCAGCCCGAGTGTTTTCTTTTCTGTCTGTCCAGCCAACACCAGCCGGGGTGAGGGCTGGGACAGGGGACAGAGGCCGAGGGCCGGGGGACTGGGAGGGAGGTCGGGGTGATAAGAGGCCATTGTGGAGCTCCAGTGGTCAGAAATAAACTGGGCATTGTTTGATTTAGTCAACGTCCGGCTTATCGCTCCACTTATCTGTCTGGCCCTCTGGCCCGGCCGTCGTCTGTGAGAATCTCCCTTCTCAATGGGGCTCTCTCTCTCTAGCCACTCGCTCGCTCTCTGGGCCCTGCTTGTTTTCATTCTCCGGGGCTTCTAACCCAGTGTGTTTGCTCTGACAAGCCAGATATTAATAAGCCTTCAGTGTTTGTGTAGCAGATAATTCCGCTTGCGTCCCCGGTCCACCTGAATGAGAGAGAGGTGGAGGAGCTGCACAGAACACAGTTCCTGAAACTAGATTAGATTAGAAAAGTTTGTCACTCCACAATGATATAATAATAAATAATACAGATTATTTATAAAGCACATTGTGGATTGATCACTCAAATTAAGTTTTGAGACACTAAAAACTATCATAGTCAAACATGGTACAGGTGTGATATATAATACATTACATCATCTATACACATGTATGCATACTCAAACAACGAAGTACAATAGACAAAAAGACAATTAGGCACTTCTAAAGAAACGTCTCCATTGGAGGATGAGATGGCAGGCTTTGCGGACTGTTGGACTAGGTCCTTACAAACCTTTGCAATGGTTTTTAGTTGCGCTAATCAAACCCGCTGTAGAGGTTTGGAAGGGATGTTATCCATCATCATGTTTACAGACCAAAACAACCTCATCTTAGTGTGATGATACAATACAATGGTGGACTGTATACTTCATTGACTAGTCAGCACATTGTGTGTTTATTCCACTTGTCTTTCACACTTTCTTTCTTTCTTGCTGTTGACTGCAGGCGTTCAGCACTCATGGTCCTCTTTCAATCTGAGCTGTCCTGCCTCTCCAGGTAGACCCTTACACTTCTTTACTAGCTATCCTGTACTTTCTCTTTACTTTTCAATAAATACGCCTATAAATTAGAAAAAAGGGTTCGGAAATAGTTGTTTTTCTTTCGGTTGTCCCCATAGGAGAACCCTTTTTGGTTCTAAGTCAAGATCTTTTTGGTTCTAGGTTGAACCATTTTGGGTTCCATGTAGAACCCCCAAAAAGAGGTTCTACATGGAAGAAAAGGGTTCTACCTGGAACCAAAAAGGTTTCTTCAAAGGGTTCTCCTTTGGGGACAGCCGAAGAACCCTTTAAGGTTCTAGATAGCACATTTTTTCTAAGAGTATTTTCTTCTCACTTAGAAAATTGGAAGTTGCATTGAACTAAATCCTTGAATACGTCACCAAGACTCTTGCATTGTCTCGCACAGTTAAGAAAAACCTGGACGGGCCTTCCATAGGCATCTCCCGGGGCAACAGCTTGAGTGATGACATGGACTATGTCAGCGAAGACGCACCTTTACCCGTGGTGACAGACGCATCACAGTAAGTACTTAACTACCCCGTCACTCACTACACTACAGAACATCTACCTCACATTCATCTTCCATACAGCCATTGTATTGTACCCATGCTCTTGCCCTTATTAACTTATTAACCCCTTACACTCGTGGGAATTGGCCTATATGTGTAGAGCTAAATTGAAATGTTTCTTACAGAAGAAATATGGAAAGCATATGCATATCCATGGTACCAATTAAAAGGGAACAGTTTGGAGATTATGGGAAAATTATTATTAAAATTATGTGCATTTTACATTTACTGTACTTTTCACCGCATTGGTTGTTAACAAAATCTGGAAATATTCTGAAACATTCAGTAACATGATAAGAATATTCCTGGAAAATGTGTTGTAGGTGCAACATAATACAATACAAATGACAAGGGTTTGAGTGAGAGGACTAACTGGTGTCTCCAAGTGGCCACACACCTCTCCAAAGTGTGCACAGTTCCTAAGTAATTTCAATGCACTTTTATGACTCAAAGAAATCTTCAACTATAAGGTGCTTTATTAAAGCTATTTTAGCTCTGCCGTTGAGGAAATAGAACAAGCACACTTGTAGTTGTTTTATTTGCAGCACAACCCTGCATCCGGACCTTACAGAATTACTGTTGTTGTTTACACAAAATCGATCCATTATAAATTGAGGTCTGGGTCAGGTGGGCATCATTTGAAAGCTTGTTCTATTGCCAACATGACTATCTAAATTATAAAATACGATCTTACAGTGTTAGGCTTTCACAAGGTAATTCAGAAAAGCAGATAGTAATTTTGGCGCGCATAGAATGGACTCGTAAGGGCATTCAGCTGCGTGTGCTGCAGCAAATCTTCTTTACAATACAACAAACAACAGCTCATTCTGTTCAGGAAAACCCATGGTATAAACCCATGGTATAACGCCATGTCATCTTGTACATCAAACATAGTGATCCTACATGTTGACACACTGAGTTTTATGATATGGAAATGTGTTCTCAAGGGTGTTGTTTGTCTTGCTTGAATGACATCAAAGTGGTATTTATTATCA
Source organism: Salvelinus fontinalis (assembly GCF_029448725.1). Classification (NCBI taxonomy): domain Eukaryota; kingdom Metazoa; phylum Chordata; class Actinopteri; order Salmoniformes; family Salmonidae; genus Salvelinus; species Salvelinus fontinalis. Next base: position 16,264,028 of record NC_074669.1, read on the forward strand.
TCCTCAACGTCTTATCTTTCAAAATACATCAAATCCTCATAATTTACAGCATTTCCCAGACAACAGACAACATAACATTTCCAAAAGTTGCCCAATTACCAGGAGGGATGGTGCTCAAGTTCAGAACGGCTGTCAGTCATAAACCATACAGAGATTTGAAGAGGAGACCCTGAGCTTTGGTGTCATGTTTAGCTGTTCCTGTGCAGCCACTGTGTTCCAATTTAGTCTCTTATCAGTGTCCAAATCTGCCATTTTCAACCTGTATACGGGTATGAGCATAAAGGGCTACCCCATACCATAGATGCCTCCCTGCCCATTACAGAGGTCCATCCCTACTCCATAGGGCATAAAGCCTTTTGTTATGCCAAACAGCCCTTCCTGTCAATGGAAAGCTGCTCTGTTCAACTCACTAGAGCAGGGGTGTCAAACTCATTCCACGGAGGGCCTAGTGTCTGCAGGTTTTTGGTTTTTCCTTTCAATAAAACCCTAGACAACCAGGTGTGGGGAGTTCCTAACTAATTAGTGATGTTAATTCATCAATCAAGTACAAGGGAGGAGCGAAAACCCGCAGACACTCGGCCCCCCGTGGAATGAGTTTGACACCTGTGCACTAGAGGGTTAAATGGCCCATTGAGTGCTTGAAATCCTGGTTATTACAACAGTAAATGAGGGATTGTCCTACAGTTGGAGAAAACAGACCAGTTTGTTGGGGACATGTTTACAAGGTGACTAGTTGGCTATTTGTTACATGATGATAGTGGTCTGCTGGGTGGAACTTGGCTGTTTTATTTTTGGGGGTCAAAAAAGACTGTAAAATCCCAGAGAATTCAACTAGAAATCTGTTTAATTAGGAATCTGTTGTAATTTGTCTTGAGCTGTTTCATTTCTTAACCCTATTACTAGCCATCTATGGCAATTTTTTTGAGTGAAGTGTTGGGCATAACCTATTTACACAAATTGAATGTATTTATATGTAATTTCGTGTATGTGTGCGTGTGTGTGCGTCAATTTGTGCTTGTGAATGTATGTGAGACTATGTTTCTCTCAGTGTGTACACACACCACACAGTAGGCATTCTCTGTTCTCCTCTTGACCTCTTCCCCAGCCCAGCTAATCCAATACCACCTCTAACACCATTCTCATTCTGCATTCCTCCTCTGATTTAATCTTTCTTCTCCTCCCTCCTTCCATCCGCCTCCTCCTCTCCTGACAAACCCCCAGCCTAGAGATGTTGTAAAAGGAACACAAATGCTTCTCTCTTGCAGTTTGTTGACCAGCCCGTTCATGGCAAAGGTCCAGGACTCAGTCTCAACTCACCACTTGAATTCAAGAAGGTACTGTACTGCATGCTGGGTTTTACACTATTACTATAACCCAGTAACCCCCCACCCCCCTATACTCTAATGATATACTCCATCTGCATCAAAACAGAGCGACTGAAGTGTGACATCTTATATAAGCTGACAAACAACTATCCAAATGGTATTAAGCATCACAAATCTGATCGTTCCAACCCTGGAAAAATTATTAAATGAAGTTTATAAGACTGTCATGCAGTTTTGGATGCCCCTGGCAATATATATATATATTGTTTTTACAAAATCTAATTTTTCTCCATTACTGTGTCCACAATAAGGCCATAATCTACTTTATGTAGCATTCCCTTATGTGATGTTGTATATGGCTGAATAACTGGCCTTGAACACTACATTATTGAATATGGCTGTTTGCTGGCCTTGAACACTACATTATTGAATATGGCTGTTTACTGGCCTTGAACACTACACTATTGAATATGGCTGTTTACTGGCCTTGAACACTACACTATTGAATATGGCTGTTTGCTGGCCTTGAACACTACACTGTTGAATATGGCTGTTTACTGACCTTGCACACTACACTATTGTATATGGCTGTTTGCTGGCCTTGAACACCACATTATTGTATATGGCTGTTTACTGGCCTTGAACACTACACTATTGAATATGGCTGTTTACTGGCCTTACACACTACACTATTGTATATGGCTGTTTGCTGGCCTTGAACACCACATTATTGTATATGGCTGTTTACTGGCCTTGAACACTACACTGTTGAATATGGCTGTTTGCTGGCCTTGAACACTACACTGTTGTATATGGCTGTTTACTGGCCTTGAACACTACACTATTGAATATGGCTGTTTACAGGCCTTGAACACTACACTATTGTATATGGCTGTTTACTGGCCTTGAACACTACACTATTGAATATGGCTGTTTACTGGCCTTGAACACTACACTATTGAATATGGCTGTTTACTGGCCTTGAACACTACACTATTGTATATGGCTGCTTACTGGCCTTGAACACTACACTATTGAATATGGCTGTTTGCTGGCCTTGAACACTACACTGTTGAATATGGCTGTTTGCTGGCCTTGAACACTACACTGTTGTATATGGCTGTTTACTGGCCTTGAACACTACACTGTTGTATATGGCTGTTTACTGGCATTGAACACTACACTATTGAATATGGCTGTTTACTGGCCTTGAACACTACACTATTGAATATGGCTGTTTACTGGCCTTGAACACTACACTATTGAATATGGCTGTTTACTGGCCTTGAACACTACACTATTGAATATGGCTGTTTACTGGCCTTGCACACTACACTATTGTATATGGCTGTTTACTGGCCTTGAACACTACACTATTGAATATGGCTGTTTGCTGGCCTTGAACACTACACATATGAAGGGCATCATATGAGATCATGTGAATAATAGAAGATGTCTTGGATCTTTTATAAGGGACGTGTGAAGACGTGTCTAAAGCTCAAATGATCCTTTTCTCCCTCCCAACAGTAGATGGCGCTTTTCCTTTACACTCTTCTACAGTACTTGAACGCCTAAGTACTCAGTTTAATCATCTCGTAGTGGTGAACTGTACTCAGTTTAATCATCTGATAGTGGTAAACTGTACTCAGTTTAATGATCTCATAGTGGTGAACTGTACTCAGTTTAATGATCTCATAGTGGTGAACTGTACTCAGTTTAATCATCTCATAGTGGTGAACTGTACTCAGTTTAATCGTCTCATAGTGGTGAACTGTACTCAGTTTAATCATCTCGTAGTGGTGAACTGTACTCAGTTTAATCATCTGATAGTGGTGAACTGTACTCAGTTTAATGATCTCATAGTGGTGAACTGTACTCAGTTTAATGATCTCATAGTGGTGAACTGTACTCAGTTTAATCATCTCATAGTGGTGAACTGTACTCAGTTTAATCATCTCATAGTGGTGAACTGTACTCAGTTTATTCATCTCATAGTGGTGAACTGTACTCAGTTTACTCTTCTCATAGTGATGAACTGTACTCAGTTTAATCATCTCATAGTGGTGAACTGTACTCAGTTTAATCATCTCATAGTGGTGAACTGTACTCAGTTTAATCATCTCATAGTGGTGAACTGTACTCAGTTTAATCGTCTCATAGTGGTGAACTGTACTCAGTTTAATCATCTCATAGTGATGAACTGTACTCAGTTTAATCATCTCATAGTGGTGAACTGTACTCAGTTTAATCATCTCATAGTGATGAACTGTACTCAGTTTAATCATCTCATAGTGGTGAACTGTACTCAGTTTAATCATCTCATAGTGGTGAACTGTACTCAGTTTAATCATCTGATAGTGGTGAACTTTTCTCAGTTTAATCATCTGATAGTGGTGAACTGTACTCAGTTTAATCATCTGATAGTGGTGAACTGTACTCAGTTTAATCATCTCATAGTGGTGAACTGTACTCAGTTTAATCATCTTATAGTGGTGAACTGTACTCAGTTTAATCATCTGATAGTGGTGAACTGTACTCAGTTTAATCATCTGATAGTGGTGAACTGTACTCAGTTTAATCATCTGATAGTGGTGAACTGTACTCAGTTTAATCATCTCATAGTGGTGAACTGTACTCAGTTTAATCATCTCATAGTGGTGAACTGTACTCAGTTTAATCATCTCATAGTGGTGAACTGTACTCAGTTTAATCATCTGATAGTGGTGAACTGTACTCAGTTTAATCATCTGATAGTGATGAACTGTACTCAGTTTAATCATCTTATAGTGATGAACTGTACTCAGTTTGATCATCTCATAGTGGTGAACTGTACTCCGTTTAATCATCTGATAGTGGTGAACTGTACTCAGTTTAATCATCTGATAGTGGTGAACTGTACTCAGTTTAATCATCTGATAGTGGTGAACTGTACTCAGTTTAATCATCTGATAGTGGTGAACTGTACTCAGTTTAATCATCTCATAGTGGTGAAATGTACTCAGTTTAATCATCTCATAGTGGTGAACTGAACTCAGTTTAATCATCTCATAGTGATGAACTGTACTCAGTTTAATCATCTCATAGTGGTGAACTGTACTCAGTTTAATCATCTGATAGTGGTGAACTGTACTCAGTTTAATCATCTGATAGTGGTGAACTGTACTCAGTTTAATCATCTGATAGTGGTGAACTGTACTCAGTTTAATCATCTCATAGTGGTGAACTGTACTCAGTTTAATCATCTCATAGTGGTGAACTGAACTCAGTTTAATCATCTCATAGTGATGAACTGTACTCAGTTTAATCATCTCATAGTGGTGAACTGTACTCAGTTTAATCATCTCATAGTGGTGAACTGAACTCAGTTTAATCATCTCATAGTGGTGAACTGAACTCAGTTTAATCATCTCATAGTGATGAACTGTACTCAGTTTAATCATCTGATAGTGGTGAACTGTACTCAGTTTAACCTGTCTAGGATCAGCGTGGCGCTAGCGGCACACCCCCCCCCCCCCCACTGAAAAACCAGTGCCGCGAAATTCAAAAAAAATATTTTTTAAAAATATTTAACTTTCACACATTAAAGTCCAATACAGCTAATGAAAGACACAGATCTTGTGAATCCAGTCAACATTTCCGATTTTTAAAATGTTTTACAGGGAAGACACAATATGTAAAGATGTACATCTATTACCTAAAAACACATTAGCATAATCCACCATCTTTTATTTGTCCACCAACACCAGTAGCCATCACCAATTCGGCTAAACTAAGATATTTATAGCCCCTAACCAACAAAAAAACTCATTAGATGACAGTCTGATAACATATTTATGGTATGGGATAGGTTTTGTTAGAAAAAAGTGCATATTTCAGGTAGATGGCATAGTTTACAATTGCACCCACCATCACAAATGGACTAGAATAATTACAATGAGCAACGTGTTTACCTAACTACTAATCATCAAACATTTCGTAAAAATACACAGCATACACGAATCGAAAGACACAGATCCTGTGAATACAGACAATATTTCAGATTTTCTAAGTGTCTTACAGCGAAAACACAATAAATCGTTATATTAGCTTAGCACATAGCAATTAGCAGCCCAGCATTGATTCTAGCCAAAGTGAGCGATAAAAGTCAACATCGCCAAAAGATATTAATTTTTTCACTAACCTTCTCAGAATTCTTCCGATGACACTCCTGTAACATCACATTACAACATGCATATACAGTTTGATCGAAAATGTTTATATTTAGCCACCAAAATCATGGTTAGACAATGTGAAATGTAGACAAGCTGGTAAAGAAAAAGTCCTTGCGCCACTTAGACAGTGATCTACTCTTATACATAAATACTCATAAACGTGACTAAAAAATATAGGGTGGACAGGGATTGATAGACAATTTAATTCTTAATACAATTGCGTTATTACATTTTTTAATTTATCCTTACTTTTCAATACAGTTTGCGCCAAGCGAAGCTACGTCAAAAAACATGGCGTCCTAAGCCACTAAAATGTTTCGACAGAAACACGATTTATCATAATAAAAATGTCCTACCTTGAGCTGTTCTTCCATCAGTATCTTGGGCAAAGGATCCTTTCTTGGGAGAAATCGTCTTTTGGTGGAAAGCTGTCCTCTTGCCATGTGGAAATGTCAACTGCGTTCGGGATGAACTGAAAAGCGTGCCCAACTTTTCACATCGTTGCAAAAATAAATGTCCCAAAATCGCACTAAACGGATATAAATTGCTATAAAACGCTTTAAATTAACTACCTTATGATGTTTTTAACTCCTATAACGAGTGAAAAGATGACCGGAGAAATATAACAGGCTAAACTAACGCTTGGAACAGGTGCGCGCCGGTGTCCTCTAGGCTCATGACGCAGCTCCCAAAGAATGACTAGCTTCAGGGTTTTTTCATTTGTAGGGCCTGTGAACGCGCAATCGACCCCGTTGGAATCGTCATCACGTAAAGGCATCCAGGGGAAGACGTAAGAAGTGTCCGTATAGTCATAGCAACGACAGTGCCCTTTTAACTGACTTCAGAAGAGTGGCCAACATTTCTCAAATCTGACTCCATGTCAGGGAAATTGCTGTAGAATGGGCTCTGTTCCACTTAGAGACAAAATTTCAACTCCTATAGAAACTATAGACTGTTTTCTATCCAATAATAATAATAATATGCATATTGTACGATCAAGGATTTTGTGGGAAGCCGTTTAAAAAATTAGCCAAATTAGCATAAATAGTCTAAACAGCGCCCCCATCCCCAACAGGTTTTAATCATCTGATAGTGGTTGAACTGTACTCAGTTTAATCATTTGATAGTGGTGAACTGTACTCAGTTTAATCATCTCATAGTGGTGAACTCTACTCCGTTTAATCATCTGATAGTGGTGAACTGTACTCAGTTTAATCATCTCATAGTGGTGAACTGTACTCAGTTTATTCATCTCATAGTGGTGAACTGTACTCCGTTTAATCATCTCATAGTGATGAACTGTACTCAGTTTAATCATCTCATAGTGGGTGAACTGTACTCCGTTTAATCATCTCATAGTGGGTGAACTGTACTCAGTTTATTCATCTCATAGTGGTGAACTGTACTCAGTTTAATCATCTGATAGTGGTGAACTGTACTCAGTTTAATCATCTGATAGTGGTGAACTGTACTCAGTTTAATCATCTCATAGTGGTGAACTGTACTCAGTTTAATCATCTGATAGTGATGAACTGTACTCAGTTTAATCATCTCATAGTGGTGAACTTTACTCAGTTTAATCATCTTATAGTGGTGAACTGTACTCAGTTTAATCATCTGATAGTGGTGAACTGTACTCAGTTTAATCATCTGATAGTGGTGAACTGTACTCAGTTTAATCATCTCATAGTGGTGAACTGTACTCAGTTTAATCATCTCATAGTGGTGAACTGTACTCCGTTTAATCATCTGATAGTGGTGAACTGTACTCAGTTTAATCATCTGATAGTGGTGAACTGTACTCAGTTTAATCATCTGATAGTGGTGAACTGTACTCAGTTTAATCATCTGATAGTGGTGAACTGTACTCAGTTTAATCATCTCATAGTGGTGAACTGTTCTCAGTTTAATCATCTCATAGTGGTGAACTGAACTCAGTTTAATCATCTCATAGTGATGAACTGTACTCAGTTTAATCATCTCATAGTGGTGAACTGTACTCAGTTTAATCATCTCATAGTGGTGAACTGTACTCAGTTTAATCATCTCATAGTGGTGAACTGAACTCAGTTTAATCATCTCATAGTGGTGAACTGAACTCAGTTTAATCATCTCATAGTGATGAACTGTACTCAGTTTAATCATCTCATAGTGGTGAACTGTACTCAGTTTAATCATTTGATAGTGGTGAACTGTACTCAGTTTAATCATCTCATAGTGGTGAACTCTACTCCGTTTAATCATCTGATAGTGGTGAACTGTACTCAGTTTAATCATCTCATAGTGGTGAACTGTACTCAGTTTAATCATCTCATAGTGGTGAACTGTACTCCGTTTAATCATCTCATAGTGGTGAACTGTACTCCGTTTAATCATCTCATAGTGGGTGAACTGTACTCCGTTTAATCATCTCATAGTGGGTGAACTGTACTCAGTTTATTCATCTCATAGTGGTGAACTGTACTCAGTTTAATCATCTCATAGTGGGTGAACTGTACTCAGTTTAATCATCTGATAGTGGTGAACTGTACTCAGTTTAATCATCTGATAGTGGTGAACTGTACTCCGTTTAATCATCTCATAGTGGTGAACTGTACTCAGTTTATTCATCTCATAGTGAGTGATCTGTACTCAAATTAATCATCTCATAGTGGGTGAACTGTACTCAGTTTAATCATCTCATAGTGGTGAACTGTACTCTGTTTAATCATCTCATAGTGGGTGAACTGTACTCAGTTTATTCATCTCATAGTGGTGAACTGTACTCTGTTTTTCATCTGATAGTGGTGAACTGTACTCAGTTTAATCATCTCATAGTGTGTGAACTGTACTCAGTTTAATCATCTCATAGTGGTGAACTGTACTCAGTTTAATCATCTGATAGTGGTGAACTGTACTCAGTTAAATCATCTCATAGTGGTGAACTGTACTCAGTTTTGTAACGGTTGTCTTCCTCCTCTTCGGAAGAAGAGGAGGAGTAGGGATTGGACCAAAGCGCAGCATATGTTGAATCCATAATACGTTTATTAAAGAAAAGACGAAACACGAAGAACACTTGAATAACTTACAAAATAACAAAACCAACGTAGACAGACCTGAACTAGAGAACTTACATATACACGAAGAACGCACGAACAGGTACAGACTACACAAACTAAACAGTCCCGTGTGGTGCACATACACAGACACGGAAGACAACCACCCACAAACAAACAGTGTGAACAGCCTACCTTTATATGGTTCTCAATCAGAGGAAACGTCAAACACATGTCCCTGATTGAGAACCATATAAGGCTAATTACAAATGACTTAAACATAGAAACACAAAACATAGAATGCCCACCCCAACTCACGCCCGGACCAACTGAACACATACAAAAATAACAGAAAACAGGTCAGGAACGTGACAAGTTTAATCATCTGATAGTGGTGAACTGTACTCAGTTTAATCATCTGATAGTGGTGAACTGTACTCAGTTTAATCATCTCATAGTGGTGAACTGTACTCAGTTTAATCATCTCATAGTGGTGAACTGTACTCAGTTTATTCATCTCACAGTGGTGAACTGTACTCAGTTTAATCATCTCATAGTGGTGAACTGTACTCAGTTTAATCATCTGATAGTGGTGAACTGTACTCAGTTTAATCATCTCATAGTGGTGAACTGAACTCAGTTTAATCATCTCATAGTGGTGAACTGAACTCAGTTTAATCATCTCATAGTGGTGAACTGAACTCAGTTTAATCATCTCATAGTGATGAACTGTACTCAGTTTAATCATCTGATAGTGGTGAACTGTACTCAGTTTAATCATCTGATAGTGGTGAACTGTACTCAGTTTAATCATCTCATAGTGGTGAACTCTACTCCGTTTAATCATCTGATAGTGGTGAACTGTACTCAGTTTAATCATCTCATAGTGGTGAACTGTACTCAGTTTATTCATCTCATAGTGGTGAACTGTACTCCGTTTAATCATCTCATAGTGATGAACTGTACTCAGTTTAATCATCTCATAGTGGGTGAACTGTACTCCGTTTAATCATCTCATAGTGGGTGAACTGTACTCAGTTTATTCATCTCATAGTGGTGAACTGTACTCAGTTTAATCATCTGATAGTGGTGAACTGTACTCAGTTTAATCATCTGATAGTGGTGAACTGTACTCAGTTTAATCATCTCATAGTGGTGAACTGTACTCAGTTTAATCATCTGATAGTGATGAACTGTACTCAGTTTAATCATCTCATAGTGGTGAACTTTACTCAGTTTAATCATCTTATAGTGGTGAACTGTACTCAGTTTAATCATCTGATAGTGGTGAACTGTACTCAGTTTAATCATCTGATAGTGGTGAACTGTACTCAGTTTAATCATCTCATAGTGGTGAACTGTACTCAGTTTAATCATCTCATAGTGGTGAACTGTACTCCGTTTAATCATCTGATAGTGGTGAACTGTACTCAGTTTAATCATCTGATAGTGGTGAACTGTACTCAGTTTAATCATCTGATAGTGGTGAACTGTACTCAGTTTAATCATCTGATAGTGGTGAACTGTACTCAGTTTAATCATCTCATAGTGGTGAACTGTTCTCAGTTTAATCATCTCATAGTGGTGAACTGAACTCAGTTTAATCATCTCATAGTGATGAACTGTACTCAGTTTAATCATCTCATAGTGGTGAACTGTACTCAGTTTAATCATCTCATAGTGGTGAACTGTACTCAGTTTAATCATCTCATAGTGGTGAACTGAACTCAGTTTAATCATCTCATAGTGGTGAACTCTACTCCGTTTAATCATCTGATAGTGGTGAACTGTACTCAGTTTAATCATCTCATAGTGGTGAACTGTACTCAGTTTAATCATCTCATAGTGGTGAACTGTACTCCGTTTAATCATCTCATAGTGGTGAACTGTACTCAGTTTAATCATCTCATAGTGGGTGAACTGTACTCCGTTTAATCATCTCATAGTGGGTGAACTGTACTCAGTTTATTCATCTCATAGTGGTGAACTGTACTCAGTTTAATCATCTCATAGTGGGTGAACTGTACTCAGTTTAATCATCTGATAGTGGTGAACTGTACTCAGTTTAATCATCTGATAGTGGTGAACTGTACTCCGTTTAATCATCTCATAGTGGTGAACTGTACTCAGTTTATTCATCTCATAGTGAGTGATCTGTACTCAAATTAATCATCTCATAGTGGGTGAACTGTACTCAGTTTAATCATCTCATAGTGGTGAACTGTACTCTGTTTAATCATCTCATAGTGGGTGAACTGTACTCAGTTTATTCATCTCATAGTGGTGAACTGTACTCTGTTTTTCATCTGATAGTGGTGAACTGTACTCAGTTTAATCATCTCATAGTGTGTGAACTGTACTCAGTTTAATCATCTCATAGTGGTGAACTGTACTCAGTTTAATCATCTGATAGTGGTGAACTGTACTCAGTTAAATCATCTCATAGTGGTGAACTGTACTCAGTTTTGTAACGGTTGTCTTCCTCCTCTTCGGAAGAAGAGGAGGAGTAGGGATTGGACCAAAGCGCAGCATATGTTGAATCCATAATACGTTTATTAAAGAAAAGACGAAACACGAAGAACACTTGAATAACTTACAAAATAACAAAACCAACGTAGACAGACCTGAACTAGAGAACTTACATATACACGAAGAACGCACGAACAGGTACAGACTACACAAACTTAACAGTCCCGTGTGGTGCACATACACAGACACGGAAGACAACCACCCACAAACAAACAGTGTGAACAGCCTACCTTTATATGGTTCTCAATCAGAGGAAACGTCAAACACATGTCCCTGATTGAGAACCATATAAGGCTAATTACAAATGACTTAAACATAGAAACACAAAACATAGAATGCCCACCCCAACTCACGCCCGGACCAACTGAACACATACAAAAATAACAGAAAACAGGTCAGGAACGTGACAAGTTTAATCATCTGATAGTGGTGAACTGTACTCAGTTTAATCATCTGATAGTGGTGAACTGTACTCCGTTTAATCATCTCATAGTGGTGAACTGTACTCAGTTTAATCATCTCATAGTGGTGAACTGTACTCAGTTTATTCATCTCACAGTGGTGAACTGTACTCTGTTTAATCATATCATAGTGGTGAACTGTACTCAGTTTAATCATCTCACAGTGGTGAACTGTACTCAGTTTATTCATCTTATAGTGGTGAACTGTACTCAGTTTAATCATCTCATAGTGGTGAACAGTACTCAGTTTATTCATCTCATAGTGGTGAACTGTACTCAGTTTATTCATCTGATAGTGGTGAACTGTACTCAGTTTATTCATCTCATAGTGGTGAACTGTACTCAGTTTAATCATCTCATAGTGGATGAACTGTACTCAGTTTATTCATCTCATAGTGGTGAACTGTACTCAGTTTAATCATCTCATAGTGGGTGAACTGTACTCAGTTTATTCATCTCATAGTGGTGAACTGTACTCAGTTTATTCATCTGATAGTGGTGAACTGTACTCAGTTTAATCATCTCATAGTGGTGAACTGTACTCAGTTTAATCATCTCATAGTGGGTGAACTGTACTCAGTTTATTCATCTCATAGTGGTGAACTGTACTCAGTTTAATCATCTCATAGTGGTGAACTGTACTCAGTTTAATCATCTGATAGTGGTGAACTGTACTCAGTTTAATCATCTCATAGTGGTGAACTGTACTCAGTTTATTCATCTCACAGTGGGTGACCTGTACTCTGTTTAATCATCTCACAGTGGGTGAACTGTACTCAGTGTTCTCAGTTCAACCACTATGTGTAGCTATGTTCACTTTCATTTAAAGCTGCAAAAGCATATCTGATGTACTCCAGTTACTGTATGTTTTATTGGTACAGTAGTTGTGTAGTTACAGTACTGTTCATGTTCCATTGTATGGAGTTACACTGTAGTAGTAGGCTACGCATAAACTCTGCCTGGGAGTTCACTGCCTAGGCTTGTGTTTTGATAGTGTTTAGAAGTGAATTATGTTTTGTGTGTGATATCCTTTGAAATCACCGAAAGGGTTTAGCCTACTTGCTGTAACATCACTGTACTATGCTGTAGGTCAACACACACAGTAATGCCCCCCAGACATTATATATGGTTTATTACTGAGGGAATATGTGGTGTTGAGAACTATAATCAGTGATATAATACATGTATCACCAACGATCAACTGCTAGTGTGGCTGTGTCATGGAACATGCCCATATCTCTGGTCTACATGGATAAGGCTGAGCCAGAGGCTCTAACAGATTTGGGACGTGGGCACTCCTATAACAGCTGCTTTAGAAAACCTGATGCCGCATGCCAACTTAACATTTCTTCCCAGCTAAACAGTTTTTAAACAAATTAAAACAGAACTGAGAAGGACCAGGCCCACCCACTGGGGAGGACCAGGCCCCCCCCCCCCCCCCCCCCCCTAGACGATCCCGCAGGTGAAAAGGAGGTCCTGGTCTTGCGTGGTTATTCGTGGTCTGCAGTTGTGAGGCTGGTTGGACGTACTGCCAATTTTTCTAACGCGACGTTGGAGGCTTATGGTAGAGAAATCAACATTAAATTCTCTGGCAACAGCTCTGGTGGACATTCCTGCAGTCAGCATGCCAAGTGCACACTCCGTCAAAACTTAGCATTGGGTTTTGTGACAAAACTGCACATTTTAAAGTGGCTTTTTATAGTCCCAGCACAAGGTGCACCTGAGTAATGAGCATGCTGTTTAATCAGCTTCTTGATATACCACACCTGTCAGGTGGATGGATTATTTTGGCAAATGAGAAATGCTCACTTACAGGGATGAAAATAAATATGTGCACAAAATGTTAGACATTTCTGGGAAATTTTACGTGTTGCATTTATGTTTTTGTTCAGTGTAGTAAAGTAAAGTACAGATACCCCAAAAAACTACTTAAGTAGTACTTTAAAGTATTTTTACTTAAGTACTTTACACCACTACACACACACACACCACACACACACACGCACACACACACGGGATTAAATGACAATTACAAAATACCATAAAGACCAATGTATCAAAATATAATATATTTTTGCAAAGTATTGTATTTAATTAAAAAACATGTTTTTTGTACTTTAAAATATAAAAATACAATTGCAAGTAGCCGGCTGAACAACAACAACAACATTCTCATTATTGGAGACAGGAGACGGTGGGAGAGGAGAAGGAGAGGAGACGGGGCAGAAGGGTGGAGGGGAGGAAAGAAGGGGGAGAGGAGAAGGGGGAAGGGGAGGGGAGGAAAGGAGAAGGTGGGTGAGGAAAGGAGAAGGTGGATGAGGAAAGGAGAAGGTGGGTGAGGAAAGGAGAAGGTTGGGGAGGAAAGGAGAAGGTGGGGGAGGAAAGGAGAAGGTGGGGGAGGAAAGGAGAAGGGAGGGGAGGAAAGGAGAAGGAGGGGAGGAAAGGAGAAGGTGAGGGGAGGGGAGGAAGGGAGAAGGGGGAGAGGAGAAGGGGCAAATGAGAAGGGGAGGGGAAGAAAGGAGAAGGGGGAGAGGAGAAGGGGGGAAAGGAGAAGGGGGGAGAGGAGAAAGGGGGAGAGGAGAAGGGGGGAGAGGAGAGCAGCAGTGGCGTTGAGAGATTTACAGCTCCCAGATGTGGTCAGGAAGAGTGCGTGTGTGTTCGTGTGTGTGCGTTTGTGTCCTGGGCGCTGGCTGGATGGTTGACATGCGGTCCCCTGGCTCTGAAGCCCTCCATTAAGTGTAGTCAGTCACGCAGGCAACACACACACACACACACACACACACACACACACACACACACACACACACAAACACACACACACACACACACACACACACACACACACACACACACACACACACACACACACACACACACACACACACACACACACACACACACTAAAACAGCATCATACCTACAGTGCTTACTAACTCTATCAGACTGCCTATTCAGACTGACTCTGTCATTGTGCCAGTTGGCTCTGTATTTTCCTATTGAGTTTCTTCTGGTGTTCCTAGGTGATAGTGATATAGCAGATAGTGTGGACTATAGCAGCCCAGTGGGGTTTGTTAATCTTCAGACTGCCCTCCGAGTCGGGTTCAGATCATAGGACAAGTGGACAGCTGTGTGTGACTGTGACGACACTGGGCTGGCCAAAAGGAAGTGGCACTGCACGGTGGCCGCACACCATCTGTCTCCATACCCCTCTAGGAGATCTGTCTCACTACCCCTCTAGGAGATCTGTCTCCATACCCCTCTAGGAGATCTGTCTCACTACCCCTCTAGGAGATCTGTCTCACTACCCCTCTAGGAGATCTGTCTCACTACCCCTCTAGGAGATCTGTCTCACTACCCCTCTAGGAGATCTGTCTCACTACCCCTCTAGGAGATCTGTCTCACTACCCCTCTAGGAGATCTGTCTCCATACCCCTCTAGGAGATCTGTCTCACTACCCCTCTAGGAGATCTGTCTCCATACCCCTCTAGGAGATCTGTCTCCATACCCCTCTAGGAGATCTGTCTCACTACCCCTCTAGGAGATCTGTCTCCATACCCCTCTAGGAGATCTGTCTCACTACCCCTCTAGGAGATCTGTCTCACTACCCCTCTAGGAGATCTGTCTCACTACCCCTCTAGGAGATCTGTCTCACTACCCCTCTAGGAGATCTGTCTCACTACCCCTCTAGGAGATCTGTCTCACTACCCCTCTAGGAGATCTGTCTCCATACCCCTCTAGGAGATCTGTCTCACTACCCCTCTAGGAGATCTGTCTCCATACCCCTCTAGGAGATCTGTCTCACTACCCCTCTAGGAGATCTGTCTCCATACCCCTCTAGGAGATCTGTCTCACTACCCCTCTAGGAGATCTGTCTCCATACCCCTCTAGGAGATCTGTCTCACTACCCCTCTAGGAGATCTGTCTCCATACCCCTCTAGGAGATCTGTCTCACTACCCCTCTAGGAGATCTGTCTCCATACCCCTCTAGGAGATCTGTCTCACTACCCCTCTAGGAGATCTGTCTCACTACCCCTCTAGGAGATCTGTCTCCATACCCCTCTAGGAGATCTGTCTCACTACCCCTCTAGGAGATCTGTCTCCATACCCCTCTAGGAGATCTGTCTCCATACCCCTCTAGGAGATCTGTCTCACTACCCCTCTAGGAGATCTGTCTCCATACCCCTCTAGGAGATCTGTCTCACTACCCCTCTAGGAGATCTGTCTCACTACCCCTCTAGGAGATCTGTCTCCATACCCCTCTAGGAGATCTGTCTCACTACCCCTCTAGGAGATCTGTCTCACTACCCCTCTAGGAGATCTGTCTCACTACCCCTCCAGGAGATCTGTCTTCATACCCTCTAGGAGATCTGTCTCACTACCCCTCCAGGAGATCTGTCTCACTACCCCTCCAGGAGATCTGTCTCACTACCCCTCCAGGAGATCTGTCTCCATACCCCTCCAGGAGATCTGTCTCACTACCCCTCCAGGAGATCTGTCTCCATACCCCTCCAGGAGATCTGTCTCCATACCCCTCCAGGAGATCTGTCTCCATACCCCTCCAGGAGATCTGTCTCCATACCCCTCCAGGAGATCTGTCTCACTACCCCTCTAGGAGATCTGTCTCACTACCCCTCTAGGAGATCTGTCTCCATACCCCTCCAGGAGATCTGTCTCCATACCCCTCCAGGAGATCTGTCTCCATACCCCTCTAGGAGATCTGTCTCACTACCCCTCCAGGAGATCTGTCTCCATACCCCTCCAGGAGATCTGTCTCCATACCCCTCCAGGAGATCTGTCTCCATACCCCTCCAGGAGATCTGTCTCCATACCCCTCTAGGAGATCTGTCTCACTACCCCTCCAGGAGATTGTCTCCATACCCCTCTAGGAGATCTGTCTCCATACCCCTCCAGGAGATCTGTCTCCATACCCCTCCAGGAGATCTGTCTCACTACCCCTCCAGGAGATCTGTCTCACTACCCCTCCAGGAGATCCGTCTCACTACCCCTCTAGGAGATCTGTCTCCATACCCCTCCAGGAGATCTGTCTCCATACCCCTCTAGGAGATCTGTCTCACTACCCCTCTAGGAGATCTGTCTCACTACCCCTCCAGGAGATCTGTCTCACTACCCCTCCAGGAGATCTGTCTCACTACCCCTCTAGGAGATCTGTCTCCATACCCCTCCAGGAGATCTGTCTCACTACCCCTCCAGGAGATCTGTCTCCATACCCCTCTAGGAGATCTGTCTCACTACCCCTCTAGGAGATCTGTCTCCATACCCCTCTAGGAGATCTGTCTCACTACCCCTCTAGGAGATCTGTCTCCATACCCCTCTAGGAGATCTGTCTCACTACCCCTCTAGGAGATCTGTCTCCATACCCCTCTAGGAGATCTGTCTCACTACCCCTCTAGGAGATCTGTCTCCATACCCCTCTAGGAGATCTGTCTCACTACCCCTCTAGGAGATCTGTCTCCATACCCCTCTAGGAGATCTGTCTCACTACCCCTCTAGGAGATCTGTCTCCATACCCCTCTAGGAGATCTGTCTCACTACCCCTCTAGGAGATCTGTCTCCATACCCCTCTAGGAGATCTGTCTCACTACCCCTCTAGGAGATCTGTCTCCATACCCCTCTAGGAGATCTGTCTCACTACCCCTCTAGGAGATCTGTCTCACTACCCCTCTAGGAGATCTGTCTCCATACCCCTCTAGGAGATCTGTCTCACTACCCCTCTAGGAGATCTGTCTCCATACCCCTCTAGGAGATCTGTCTCCATACCCCTCTAGGAGATCTGTCTCACTACCCCTCTAGGAGATCTGTCTCCATACCCCTCTAGGAGATCTGTCTCACTACCCCTCTAGGAGATCTGTCTCACTACCCCTCTAGGAGATCTGTCTCCATACCCCTCTAGGAGATCTGTCTCACTACCCCTCTAGGAGATCTGTCTCCATACCCCTCTAGGAGATCTGTCTCACTACCCCTCTAGGAGATCTGTCTCCATACCCCTCTAGGAGATCTGTCTCACTACCCCTCTAGGAGATCTGTCTCCATACCCCTCTAGGAGATCTGTCTCACTACCCCTCTAGGAGATCTGTCTCCATACCCCTCTAGGAGATCTGTCTCACTACCCCTCTAGGAGATCTGTCTCCATACCCCTCTAGGAGATCTGTCTCACTACCCCTCTAGGAGATCTGTCTCCATACCCCTCTAGGAGATCTGTCTCACTACCCCTCTAGGAGATCTGTCTCCATACCCCTCTAGGAGATCTGTCTCACTACCCCTCTAGGAGATCTGTCTCACTACCCCTCTAGGAGATCTGTCTCCATACCCCTCTAGGAGATCTGTCTCACTACCCCTCTAGGAGATCTGTCTCCATACCCCTCTAGGAGATCTGTCTCCATACCCCTCTAGGAGATCTGTCTCACTACCCCTCTAGGAGATCTGTCTCCATACCCCTCTAGGAGATCTGTCTCACTACCCCTCTAGGAGATCTGTCTCACTACCCCTCTAGGAGATCTGTCTCCATACCCCTCTAGGAGATCTGTCTCACTACCCCTCTAGGAGATCTGTCTCACTACCCCTCTAGGAGATCTGTCTCACTACCCCTCCAGGAGATCTGTCTTCATACCCTCTAGGAGATCTGTCTCACTACCCCTCCAGGAGATCTGTCTCACTACCCCTCCAGGAGATCTGTCTCACTACCCCTCCAGGAGATCTGTCTCCATACCCCTCCAGGAGATCTGTCTCACTACCCCTCCAGGAGATCTGTCTCCATACCCCTCCAGGAGATCTGTCTCCATACCCCTCCAGGAGATCTGTCTCCATACCCCTCCAGGAGATCTGTCTCCATACCCCTCCAGGAGATCTGTCTCACTACCCCTCTAGGAGATCTGTCTCACTACCCCTCTAGGAGATCTGTCTCCATACCCCTCCAGGAGATCTGTCTCCATACCCCTCCAGGAGATCTGTCTCCATACCCCTCTAGGAGATCTGTCTCACTACCCCTCCAGGAGATCTGTCTCCATACCCCTCCAGGAGATCTGTCTCCATACCCCTCCAGGAGATCTGTCTCCATACCCCTCCAGGAGATCTGTCTCCATACCCCTCTAGGAGATCTGTCTCACTACCCCTCCAGGAGATTGTCTCCATACCCCTCTAGGAGATCTGTCTCCATACCCCTCCAGGAGATCTGTCTCCATACCCCTCCAGGAGATCTGTCTCACTACCCCTCCAGGAGATCTGTCTCACTACCCCTCCAGGAGATCCGTCTCACTACCCCTCTAGGAGATCTGTCTCCATACCCCTCCAGGAGATCTGTCTCCATACCCCTCTAGGAGATCTGTCTCACTACCCCTCTAGGAGATCTGTCTCACTACCCCTCCAGGAGATCTGTCTCACTACCCCTCCAGGAGATCTGTCTCACTACCCCTCTAGGAGATCTGTCTCCATACCCCTCCAGGAGATCTGTCTCACTACCCCTCCAGGAGATCTGTCTCCATACCCCTCTAGGAGATCTGTCTCACTACCCCTCTAGGAGATCTGTCTCCATACCCCTCTAGGAGATCTGTCTCACTACCCCTCTAGGAGATCTGTCTCCATACCCCTCTAGGAGATCTGTCTCACTACCCCTCTAGGAGATCTGTCTCCATACCCCTCTAGGAGATCTGTCTCACTACCCCTCTAGGAGATCTGTCTCCATACCCCTCTAGGAGATCTGTCTCACTACCCCTCTAGGAGATCTGTCTCCATACCCCTCTAGGAGATCTGTCTCACTACCCCTCTAGGAGATCTGTCTCCATACCCCTCTAGGAGATCTGTCTCACTACCCCTCTAGGAGATCTGTCTCCATACCCCTCTAGGAGATCTGTCTCACTACCCCTCTAGGAGATCTGTCTCCATACCCCTCTAGGAGATCTGTCTCACTACCCCTCTAGGAGATCTGTCTCACTACCCCTCTAGGAGATCTGTCTCCATACCCCTCTAGGAGATCTGTCTCACTACCCCTCTAGGAGATCTGTCTCCATACCCCTCTAGGAGATCTGTCTCCATACCCCTCTAGGAGATCTGTCTCACTACCCCTCTAGGAGATCTGTCTCCATACCCCTCTAGGAGATCTGTCTCACTACCCCTCTAGGAGATCTGTCTCACTACCCCTCTAGGAGATCTGTCTCCATACCCCTCTAGGAGATCTGTCTCACTACCCCTCTAGGAGATCTGTCTCACTACCCCTCTAGGAGATCTGTCTCACTACCCCTCCAGGAGATCTGTCTTCATACCCTCTAGGAGATCTGTCTCACTACCCCTCCAGGAGATCTGTCTCACTACCCCTCCAGGAGATCTGTCTCACTACCCCTCCAGGAGATCTGTCTCCATACCCCTCCAGGAGATCTGTCTCACTACCCCTCCAGGAGATCTGTCTCCATACCCCTCCAGGAGATCTGTCTCCATACCCCTCCAGGAGATCTGTCTCCATACCCCTCCAGGAGATCTGTCTCCATACCCCTCCAGGAGATCTGTCTCACTACCCCTCTAGGAGATCTGTCTCACTACCCCTCTAGGAGATCTGTCTCCATACCCCTCCAGGAGATCTGTCTCCATACCCCTCCAGGAGATCTGTCTCCATACCCCTCTAGGAGATCTGTCTCACTACCCCTCCAGGAGATCTGTCTCCATACCCCTCCAGGAGATCTGTCTCCATACCCCTCCAGGAGATCTGTCTCCATACCCCTCCAGGAGATCTGTCTCCATACCCCTCTAGGAGATCTGTCTCACTACCCCTCCAGGAGATTGTCTCCATACCCCTCTAGGAGATCTGTCTCCATACCCCTCCAGGAGATCTGTCTCCATACCCCTCCAGGAGATCTGTCTCACTACCCCTCCAGGAGATCTGTCTCACTACCCCTCCAGGAGATCCGTCTCACTACCCCTCTAGGAGATCTGTCTCCATACCCCTCCAGGAGATCTGTCTCCATACCCCTCTAGGAGATCTGTCTCACTACCCCTCTAGGAGATCTGTCTCACTACCCCTCCAGGAGATCTGTCTCACTACCCCTCCAGGAGATCTGTCTCACTACCCCTCTAGGAGATCTGTCTCCATACCCCTCCAGGAGATCTGTCTCACTACCCCTCCAGGAGATCTGTCTCACTACCCCTCCAGGAGATCTGTCTCACTACCCCTCCAGGAGATCTGTCTCACTACCCCTCCAGGAGATCTGTCTCACTACCCCTCCAGGAGATCTGTCTCACTACCCCTCCAGGAGATCTGTCTCACTACCCCTCTGGGAGATCTGTCTTACACCGTACTGGCCTGTAGGCTTTTGGGGGCTCATTTAAAAAACTTTGAATACGCACAAAATATGCCCCAAAACATGCATGCACCAGTTTTCACGCAAAAGTTGGCATTTATAAAAACTGAACTTGATGTGAGAATGTGCTTATCTTCCTGTGAACTGTGGACCATGCTTTCTGTAAACTGTGGACCATGCTTTCTGTAAACTGTGGACCATGCTTTCTGTAAACTGTGGACCATGCTTTCTGTAAACTGTGGACCATGCTTTCTGTAAACTGTGGACCATGCTTTCTGCAAACTGTGGACCATGCTTTCTGTAAACTGTGGACCATGCTTTCTGTAAACTGTGGACCATGCTTTCTGTAAACTGTGGACCATGCTTTCTGTAAACTGTGGACCATGCTTTCTTCAGACAGTGTCTTGTGCTTGAAGTATTGCATTGCAACAAGTAGACAGTAGCCTAGTAGCCTTGTGCATGAATATACGATGACACTCTTATTCATACCAAAAAACTGGTAGATAAATATAATAAGATGCAATCATTTGCCATTAGTGAGAAGAGTGACAATCTATTGATTTTATCGTTGTGTTCTAAAA
Source organism: Salvelinus fontinalis (assembly GCF_029448725.1). Classification (NCBI taxonomy): domain Eukaryota; kingdom Metazoa; phylum Chordata; class Actinopteri; order Salmoniformes; family Salmonidae; genus Salvelinus; species Salvelinus fontinalis. Next base: position 16,285,475 of record NC_074669.1, read on the forward strand.
TAATTATATATCGGCATCCAGTTCCTATTGTTTATGTCATTTCCATGATCATTACAGAATAAATTCCTCACCTTTTCTGATTGGGATGGTTTCATTCTCACGAAATAGCCTATAGGCCTACAACAAGTTAGGATCGCCACCATTCATCCCATCTCTCATTAAATTGGACCTACTTCACAGTAGTAAATAAATAAGCTATTTTAAGTATTTTGCTCTATGCGATCCGATCCAAAGCGCAGTTTAACGGTGGAACAGACTGTTCATCTTTTCCATTGATGTTTTTAGGCTAGTCTACATCTGAATACTGTAATGCCAAATTTCTCAAGTAGACAATATTTAATTCATAAACATAATGCATAATGAATATATACCTGTCATAACTATTACAGACTAAATTCCTCACCTTTTCATATTCCTGAATTAGCCATACAACAAATGACCATGCACATCCCATTTACTTTGGCTTATTTGATAGGCTACTGTATTATAATTGTATGTTTTTGCTCTATACATCCAAAGGGAGAGCAGGTGAGCAGGCTACCACTGTAAGTAGGACTACTGTAAAATGATCAAGTAGACAATGTTTCAGAATAGGCAAGCAGTGCATCATACTTATGTTCGGGAAAAAGTAAATGCAAAACATTATTGAATTCAAACGATCTGTTTACAGGTCCACAACTATTTGCAATTGTTTTTGTCTTTCAGAAACAGTCGGATAAAGCAAATGTCACTGCAAAAGAAAACATTCTGCCAACACCTCCAAAGACATTTCATCAAGTTCACCATTGATATTTCCTTTAGCCATACTGTGTTGGCCTAATTCCAATACTTCCAAAGTATACAGCACATAAGGGTGTTATTGTCACCATAAAAGGTGAATGATGGGCGTTTTTCCGGCGGAGTTATAATGCTCGTTCACACGCGCACATTTTTACGACTGGTCTGATTTATAGCGGGAAATGTGTTTGTATGGCTGAGCCAGGTTTATAAATCTCAATATTTTTGTGCAGATGTTTTGTGTAAAATGTACGTAACGGTTATAAATGAGGACCCTGCAGTCTGAGGTATCCAAAAGCGCTCCCCCACAACCAACCGTTCCCTTAAAAAGATACCAGTTGTTATCTGAACCTATTCCAAATAAATACCACATAATGGAAACCAAGCAGGGAGAGAAATACTGAATTCCTTGACATAGTCAGTGTGGTATTCACCATAGTTTTTTAGGGGTTTGTTGTACAAAGAACACTTGTTCTGCTGATTGTATACATTTCCCCTCTTTTAACACTAACATGTATTAGAATCTGTTAAATTAGAAGAAAAAAAAATATTCCTTCCCTCTTTTTTCGAACTCGGGCAAGTCTGATAAATAGTTATTTCCCATGATTGTGCAATACTCAACAGAATGTGTGAGAAACTGCTAGCTATGATGACACACTGCTCTGTATACACTCTGTGTATCAAGGAGAGTAGTTGGTTTACTTTTCTCTGTCATAAAGATACAAACTCAACTGACATGAGAATGGTTCTTAATTCTACTCCCCAAAGACAGATTTACATTGACAGAGCTTAGTCCTGGAGAAAAAGTGAATGTTTTGAAATACTTCTTTGGTCCCAAATAGAGGAAGGACTATTGCTGATTGCAGTGTACGGTTACCCCTTTCTCTCTGTCTGTCTCTCTCTGTCTGTCTGTCTGTCTCTCTCTGTCTGTCTCTCTTTGTCTGTCTGTCTGTCTCTCTGTCTGTCTCTGTCTGTCTGTCTGTCTGTCTGTCTGTCTCTCTCTGTCTGTCTCTCTTTGTCTGTCTGTCTGTCTGTCTCTCTGTCTGTCTCTGTCTGTCTGTCTGTCTGTCTGTCTGTCTGTCTCTCTGTCTGTCTGTCTGTCTCTCTCTGTCTGTCTCTCTGTCTGTCTCTCTCTCTGTCTGTCTGTCTGTCTGTCTGTCTGTCTGTCTGTCTGTCTGTCTGTCTGTCTGTCTGTCTGTCTGTCTGTCTGTCTCTCTCTCTTTCATATGTTTACATTGCCAAAGCAAGTGAAATAAACAAACAACATGTTTGATTTGTTTTCAAATTCTTTGTTGGCCTGTGTGATTTGTGAGAAATTTGTGTCTCTAATATGGTCATACATTTGGCAGGAGGTTAGGAAGGGCAGCTCAGTTTCCACCTAATTTTGTGGGCAGTGTGCATATATCCTGTCTTCTCTCGAGAGCCAGGTCTGCCTATGGCAGTCTCTCTCAATAGCAAGGCTATGCTCACTGAGTCTGTACATAGTTAAGGATTTTCTTAAGTTTGGGTCAGTCACAGTGGTCAGGTATTCTGCCACTGTGTACTCTCTGTTTAGGGCCAGATAGCATTCCAATTTGCTCAGTTTTTTGGTTGATTCTTTCCAGTGTGTCAAATAGTTATCTTTTTGATTTCTCATAATTTGGTTGGGTCTAATTGAGTTGCTGTTGTGGATTTCTGTGTGGTCTGTTTGCCAGCAGGCTGAGGGGACTCTTCTCAAGGTTAATCTCTCTGTAGTTGAGGGCTTTGTTGTGGAACGCGTGGAACGTTTCCACTTCACAATAACATTACTTACAGTTGACTGGAGCAGCTATAGCAGGGCAGAAATTTGACAAACTGACTTATTAGAATCCTATGACGGTGCCACATTGAAAGTCACTGAGCTCTTCAGTAAGGCCATTCCACTGCCCATGTTTGTCTATGGAGATTGCATGGCTGTATGCTCGATTTTATACACCTGTCAGCAACGGGTGTGGCTGAAGTAGCCGAATCCACTAATTTGAAGGAGTGTCCACATACTTTTGTACGTAGGTATAGTAGGTATAGTAGGTATAGTTCTGAGATAGGTATAGTTGTGTGCTTTAAGGCCACAGTGTCTAGATAGAATTTGTATTTGTGGTCCTGGCAACTTTTTGGAACACCATTATTTTTGTCTTACTGAGATTCATTGTCAGGGCCAAAGTCTGACTGCTGTAGTCCCTCCTTGGTTGGGGACAGAAGCACCAGATCATCTGCAAACTGTAGACATTTGAATTCAGAGTCCAGTAGGGTGAGGCTGGACGCTGCAGACTGTTCTAGTGCCTTCGCCAATTCAGTGTATTAGGTACACCACCCGTTCCCAAAAATGGTTTGTTCCTACAGACAGTGAGTCACATGGTTTGCTATATAAAGCAGGCAGACAGGGATCGAGGCATTCAGTTACTGTTCGATTGAATGTTAGAATGGGCAAAACGAGTGATCTAAGGGACTTTGAGCGTGGTATGATTGTCATGTGTCAGGCTCGTTGGTTCCCTTATCTAGAAACGGCCAGCCTCTTGGGCTTTTCACGCAAGGGTATACCGAGCATGGTGCGACAATCAAAAAACATCCTGTCAGCGGCAGTCCTGTGGGTGAAAACAGCTCGTTGATGAGAGGTCAATGGAGAATGTCAAGAATCGTGCAAGCTAACAGGCGGCCCACAAACTGACAAATAACAGCAGTACAACAGAGGTGTGCAGAACGGCATCTCTGAACGCACAACTCATCAGTCCTTGTCACGGATTGGCTATTGCAGCAGACAACCACACCGGGTTCTACTTATATTAGCTAAAAACAAGAAGAAGAGGCTCCAATGGGAAATTGGACAATTGAAGAGTGGAAAAATATTGCCTGGACCAACAAATCCCGGTTTCTATTTCATCACGCTGATGGTAGAGTCAGGATTTGGTCCATGGCCCCATCCTGCCTGGTGTCAATGGTACAGGATGGTGGCGGTGGTGTAATGGTGTCGGGGTCACTTGATACCAACTGAGCACACGTTAGGTCCCTTGATACCAACTGAAGAATTCAGGCTGTTCTGGAGGCAAAGGTGGTTCTGACCCAGTACTAGATTGGTGTACCTAATAAACTGGCCACTGAGTGTATATGTTGAAGAGGATGGGGCTCAAACTGCATCCCTGTCCCACCCCACGGCCCTATTGGAAAATAAATCTGTGTTTATTGCCAATTTTAACTGCACACTTATTGTTTGTGTACATTGATTTTATAATGTTATAATGTTATAATTTTATAATGTCAAATGATATGACATTTATAATGTCATATCATACCCACATGCCAAATTGAGTCAAATGCTTTTTGAAATCAACAAAGCATTGCTTTTGTCTTAGTTTGTTTGTTGGTCTATAAGAGTGTTCAGGGTGTATAGGTGGTCTGTTTCGGAAGAAGCCAATTTGACATTTGCCCAGGACAGTGTTTTCACTGAGGAAATGAGTCTGCTGTTGATGATGCTGCAGAGGACTTTTCCAAGATTGCTGTTGACGTAGATTCCACGGTAATTATTGGGGTCAAATTTGTCTCCACTTTTGTGGATTGGGTGACCAGACCAGATATTGGTTCAAAATATTGGAGAAGATGCCAGAGTTTAAGCATAGCCTCTCTCTCTCTCTTTATCTCTCTTTCTCTCTCGCTCTCTTTCTCTCGTTCTCTTGCCTTTTCTGTTCCAAGGCAACAGGTTAGTTCCTCATCTCTGACCCTGGCATCTCCCCCCCAGACCTGGAAAATACTGCATGGGCCACCTGCAGACCTCTCCTAATTAGCCCCCCCTGCTTACAAGATGCTGGCCACAGATAAACAATAAAACAGAGGAGAGAGAGAGAGAATTTATGTTTATTTATTTTCTCTTTTGTGCTTTAACCATTTGCACATAATATAACATTTGTAATGTCTTTATTGTTTTGTGAGTGTAATGTTTACTGTTAATTGTTATTGTTTATTTATCTTTTGTTTATTATCTTTATATTATTAGGATTTATTGTTATGCTTTGGCTATGTTAACATATGTTTCCCATGCCAATAATGCCCCTTAAATTGAAATTGAAACGAGAGAGAGAGAGAGACTATGTACACACAGCCCACAAAATGAGGTGGAAACTGAGCTGCACTTCCTAACCTCCTGCCAAATGTATGACCATATTAGAGACACATATTTTGATTAACTCCCATATCTATTGGTTGAAATACCACAGTGTGCAAACACAGCAGCAAGATTTGTGACCTGTTGCCACAAGAAAACGATATTTGCACATCGTTACAACACTGTATATAGACATAATATGACATTTGAAATGTCTCTTTTATTTTGGAACTTGTGTGAGTGTAATATTTACTGTTCACTTTTTATTGTTTATTTCACTTTTGTTTATCCATTTCACTTGCTTTGGCAATGTAAACATATGTTTCCCATGCCAGTAAAGCTCCTTGAATTGAGAACGAGAGAGAGAGAGCAAGACATAGAGAGTGTGTTTTGGCTGTTGTTGCACTAATAGTCATTTCTCTTTTGTGAATTTCTGTTGAATGTCTGTACTTTGTTGTGGTCTCCATGTGGCCCTAAACTCTAATATTTGTCTTGGTGAACCTAGTATAACTTTTTAGGTAAAAAACAAAAGTCTAAAACAAATGTTCTCTCACACAGAATCCCCCACTGTGAGTGTCTGTGCGCTGTTAGGCCAGTGGAGTTATGAGGGTCTGTCCCAGTAAGCCAGTAAATCAGAGTTTCATTTTTTATAACGTTTCGCAGAGCTATAGTCCACTCCTGCATAAAAAGCCACGCTATAGTATTTATTTTTGCTCGTAATAATACGCTCTGAACATGTTTGATGGATTTTCATGCTGGATACAGGCTTAACAGTGAAAATCGCCAAACAAATCCTCCTAATATTTCCACTTAGCTATCCAGCGTCTAGATGACAAAGTACCCTGTCAGCGTGATGCTGAATTAGTCCTAGCACACACTTGATGAGGCAAGATAGATCCACTGTCTTCAGGGAGAAAGAAGGGCTAGTCTGTTGCTGCCTGGCCTTTCCGCACAGAAGAAAAAGAAAATAACAAGTTGTGCCCGGGTTTCTTGAAATGCTGCCAATTTGAGAAAGAGAGCAAGAGAGAAAATCATAAGGCTGGTAGTAACATACTGGTTCATCTTCCTGGTCATACTGGCCCAGCCAGCCGCCATAGAGGGAGACAGAAGTTAATCTCATTACCAACTCTGCAGTTTTATGTGGCTACAGCCCTCACTCAGTCCCCACTCACCCACATGTATTACTCATATTTTAAATGCTTCACGGGACTGCATCTTAACACGCTGGAGTTATTTTAGGAGCAATGTGTAAATGAAAATAAGTAGCAGTGTAGTGAGACAACAAAACATTCCAACAAGCCCAACTATAAGTGTTTGGCTGTAGCTGACGAAAAGGAATTCCCTCAAGTAATTTCAGATTTCGTTTCATTTGATACAGTGATAACATTCATATTAAGTGTCAGGATCCCTGAAATGAATGATAGCTGAAGGCCATGCTTCTCCAACACCCTTTAGGTGAGTGTCTCAAGATTAAATACATTTATGTAGCTAGACTCTGGCTCCTTCTGAAACGCCCAGAATGAGAGAGAGTGAATAATCTCCCCAATTATCGCCACAGAGCCAATACTATAGACTAGAGAGATTATTGGATATTGAACAAACTCCTAACAACTAGAATATAAAGGTTAGCAACCAACAGACTTTTTATTTATTTAATGAGGTATAGTACACCAGGCCAGACCAAGGCAATAAAAGGTCCCTCCGTTAAGTTTTAATTAAAGAGTACATTTACTTGGGGCTGACACTGACCGGGCAGAATGAATGAATGCCCTGTGCGTGTTGTCGTTAAAGCCCAGTGTTTACTCCCAGTGGTGGCGGCTTGGGGTTTATGGACAGGGATCTTTACTGGAGGAATGCCTCTTTATATTCCCTCACCGCAGATTGGAAATCTCAGCTAAGTGGTCACAGCTAAGCAGTAAATAAAATCAGACTGGGGAAAAAAAGATTCTCACTTACGGAACATAAATAGTATTGCGTAAAAGACTCTTGCTAACATCAACAGTATTGCATCTCATCTGTTTGAGTAGAAACAGGAGCTATAACATAGAAGAGCACCACGTGGGAGGTTAGGAGATTCATATTTATTCATCTGTTGTGTGTGTTTATTGTATGCGGGAGTGTGTAGTGTGTGTATGTTTGAGTCTACTGTGCACAATCACACAGATTGTGGCGTCCCCACGCATGGCTCTGTTTGTGTGGTGAGAGCCTATATGGTGCAGTGCAGATCTGAGCACCATATCAAGATATGAATCCTGTAATCCTCCAGGCTGAGAGCTTGACCTCCACCATAGCAGTAACTCATAGATTTACTATGTAGTGAGATGTTAAACTAACAGATCGTCCAGGCCCTCTTTTGGCAGCAAGACACTGTTCTTGTTCCCTGGTACAGCCCGTCCCTACTGCGACAAATCTAACTGAAATTATATTTTTTTTAAAGAGAGAGACGGAAAATAATAATAAACTCAGGAAATGTATGTTTTTTTCAATATGCCAGGAGAGTGTCATGTTTGCTCCTCTTTTGTTTTGAGGAGGAAAAGATCTGCGGAATTACTATTGTGTTTGTTGTGATTAGGCCCGGGAACTATTAACAATTACACACTCACTATACTAATGACAATTAGTGTTTTGATAAGTGGCTATTATAATAACTTTTAAGCATTTGTCTGCTTTTTTGGAAAGTAAATTAAGTAACATTAGTTTCAGTGTTAGTGTAGAAAAGCTGTAATGAAAAGGTGACCTGGGATTGAATGTAAAAATGACACTGAACCAATATACTTACACAAATCCTTCTGTTAGTATTATTATTATGAGAGATTAGCATCAGTGTCTAGGTAGATATGTCATGCAGTCTACCCACTCTCTCTGCCATACAATGGACGATGCCTGGAAATAAAAGTTTCTATGTTGTAGAGAAAGCCATACTAAGTCTATTTTATCAAGCAATATTTCAAACTTACGTGGAGTTAATACAGTTGAAGTCAAAAGTTTACATACACCTTAGACAAATACATTTAAACTCAGTTTTTCACAATTCCTGACATTTAAAGTAAAAATTCCCTGTTTTATGTCAGTTAGGATCACCACTTTATTTTAAGAATGTGAAATGTCAGAATAATAGCAGAGAAATGATTTATTTCAGCTTTTATTTCTTTCATCACATTCCCAGTGGGTCAGACGTTTACATACACTCAATTCGTATTTGGTAGCATTGCCTTTAAATTGTTTATCTTGGATCAAACGTTTTAGGTAGCCTTCCACACGCTTCCCACAATAAGTTGGGTGAATTTTGGAACATTCCTCCTGACAGAGCTGGTGTAACTGAGTCAGGTTTGTAGGCCTCCTTGCTCACACACTTTTTCAGTTCTGCCCACAAATTTTCTATAGGATTGAGGTCATGGCTTTGTGATGGCCACTCCAATACCTTGACTTTGTTGTCCTTAAGTCATTTTGCCACGACTTTGGAAGTATGCTTGGGGTCATTGTCCATTTGGGAGACCCATTTGCGACAAAGCTTTAATTTCCTGACTGATGTCTTGAGATGTTGCTTCAATATATTCACATCATTTTCATACCTCATGACTGTTAAGGCTGTCAATGTCGTTCTCCTCCTCAGACGAGGAGGAGCATGGATCAGACCAAGATGCGGAGAGGTAAGTGTTCATGATTTAATGAAACAACAAGAAAACACTTAAACCTACAAAATAACAAACGTGACTAACCTTAAACAGTCCTGTGTGGTCCAAACACTGACACAGGAAACAAACACCCACAAAACACAGGTGAAACCCAGGCTGCCTAAGTATGACTCTCAATCAGGGACAACGATTGACAGCTGTCTCTGATTGAGAATCATACTAGGCCGAACACAAACTCCCAACATAGAAATACAAACATAGACAAACCCACCCAACTCACGCCCTGACCAACTAAAATGAATACAAAACAAAGGAAAACAGGTCAGGAACGTGACAATGACGCCATCTATTTTGTGAAGTGCACCAGTCCCTCCTTCGGCAAAGCAACCCCAAATCATGATACTTCCACCTCCTGTGCTTCATGGTTGGGATGTTGTTCTTCGGCTTGCAAGCCTCCCCCTTTTTCCTCCAAACATAACGATGGTCATTATGGCCAAAAGGTTCTATTTTTGTGTCATCAGACTAGAGGACATTTCTCCAAAAAGTACGATCTTTGTCCCCTTGTGCAGTTGCAAAACGTAGTCTGGCTTTTTTATGGCGGTTTTGGAGCAGTGGCTTCTTCCTTGCTGAGCGGCCTTTCAGGTTATATTGATATAGGACTCGTTTTACTGTGGATATAGATACTTTTGTACCTGTTTCCTCCAGCATCTTCACAAGGTCCTTTGCTGTTGTTCTGGGATTGATTTGCACTTTTCTCACCAAAGTACGTTCATCTCTAGGAGACAGAACGCTTCTCCTTCCTGAGCGGTATGGCGGCTGCGTGGTCCCATGGTGTTTATACTTGCGTACTATTGTTTGTACAGATGAATGTGGTACCTCCAGGCTTTTGGAAATTGCTCACAAGGATGAACCAGACTTCCCATGATGTCAAGCAAAGAGGCACTGAGTTTGAAGGTAGGCTTTGAACTACATCCACAGGTACACCTCCAATTGACTCAAATGATGTCAATTAGCCTATCAGAAGCTTCTAAAGCCATGACATAATTTTCTGGAGTTTTCCAAGCTGTTTAAAGGCACAGTCAACTTAGTGTATGTAACCTTCTGACCCACTGGAATTGTGATACAGTGAAATAATCTGTCTGTAAACAATTGTTAGAAAAATTACTTGTGTCATGCACAAAGTAGATGTCCTAACCGACTTCCCAAAACTATAGTTTGTTAACAATAAATTTGTGGAGCGGTTGAAAAACTAGTTTTAATGACTCCAATCTAAGTATATGTAAACTTCCGACTTCAACTGTAAATTTGTGGGGGTGGGACTTTATGCAAATGATCATCAGATCATGCCTTTTTACCAGTCAGTGTTGTATGCGTGAAGTCCTACTGTGTCTTACAGTAGTTGCTTTGAACCATCAGAGCAGGCTCTGTAGAAATCTCTCTTAAAGCTCAGACACACCGGTAGGATTGTCAAACGTCAATGTCTTTTGTGTTCACACAGCAAAGACCTTGGAAGTCGTCGGCTACTGAGCCTTGTTAATATCCTCCAAACCTGAAGGTGGCAGTAGCGTTTTTTGGCAATGCATATCCGTGCGTATTGCTTATTGTCTAGATTCCAAGATATCTGCACTAATGTTGCTTTTGTAGAAAGCCCTTGTTGATACTAGCCAGATGGCTTCAACTAGATAACTACCTAGCAAGATGACGAAGAAACCATTTAATTCACCCCCAATTATCCCATACTGCCAGTGTCAGCTCATAGCCAAATGTTTAGCTAGCTAGCTTACATTAGCATATTCCTAGCTAGCACAACATAGCTAACTAGCTAAGGACACAGCACTAATTTGGCAGCTAACACAAGCAGCTGTTTCATGGAAACTAGCTAATCCATTGTGATTGAATTAAGTCAATACTAGTATTTAATGTTGTGTTTATTGCATCTGTGCACTTAGCTAGCCACCATCCCTACAGTCTACATTGCATATGAAGTGTGACTGGCTTATCTGTGCATGTACTAGAGAAAATTCCCCATTTGTTTCCCTTTTTTTGGGATCATGCTCTGATTGGCTCAAAGTCAAGTTGTTGGACACTGATGAGCATTGCGATTCTACAAGTAGAATTGGTAGGTTGGTTGCTAACTGTTCTGGAGGCAGCAGGTACCACTTTTGTTCTAGCAGGAGGAGGAACGGCATCCCACTGTGATAAGTACTTATCGGCAGTGAGATTCTCGGTGTGTTCCATGCTTTAGGTCACAAAGCTGGAGTTCTGAAAAGAGAGTAATAGACTAGTACAGATCCACTCCTCTCTTTCAGAGGTTTGTCTCTCTCGCATGCAGCTCAACCTATTTGAAACACCTGTATAAATACTACTCCATCCCCTTCACTGTGTCTCTCCTTCTCCACTGGGCTTGGTTTCCACTCCCAGTAATGAAAACAGTGGCACACAGGAGCATCTGACTGGAGCTGTTTATGCGCTGGCCGTAACGGTGCTGGCCTGGTGCTGGCCTGGTGCTGGGGATGCCTGGGGATCAGTTTCAAGTGGCCCAGCCCTGGCATTGATGTGGGCCAGGGGGGTTTATTCAGGTGTGGCAACGTCGCCACTGATGTCTCCCGCGCGATGCAGCCAGGTGCCTTGGCTCCATTAGAAGGCCCAGTGTTCAGGCTGGGGGCTGAATAAGGAGTCTGTTGACGGAGCTCGTCTGTGGGGCCCTGTGGTTTCTCTCTCACACACACAGAGACGCTGGGCCAGGGCGGATACCCGCTGGAACCCCAGAGAGGGCAGCCCGGCCCTGCCCTGACCACAAGGGATGTGTGTGTGTGTGTGTGTCAGTCACAACCTTGCTAAGAGCAAGGCCCACCTGGCTGAATAAACCCTGGGAGGGGAGTTTTTTTCTCAAATACTTTGCAACAAGTGTAACATTGAAACGTCTAGAAACGGAACAACATACTGAATATGATACTAGGCTAATAATGTATAAAGCATTCACAAGCTCTCTCTTTGAAAAATTTAAACCTTTGTAATATTTGGAATGCCAAGAGAGCTCTTAGATTGAGGCCAGTGTTCTATAGTTATGCAGCCCTCCCAGTCCGAATAGTGTATGGAACCATTCACAGGGTTTGGAGGATAGTCTTGACTTGATTCAGAATTACGCCTATAGATGTAGGATGTTAATTTGAGCCAGTTTGCTACAGTAAGAATATAATAATAATAATAATCCTGAGGAAGGTGAGGGATCAGCCCAGAACTACATGGCAGGACCTGGTCAATGACCTGAAGAGAGCTGGGACCACAGTCTCAAAGAAAACTATTAGTAACACACTACGCCGTCATGGATTAAAATCCTGCAGCGCACGCAAGGTCCCCATGCTCAAGCCAGCGCATGTCCAGGCCCGTCTGAAGTTTGCCAATGACCATCTGGATGATCCAGAGGAGGAATGGGAGAAGGTCATGTGGTCTGATGAGACAAAAATAGAGCTTTTTGGTCAAAACTCCACTCGCTGTGTTTGCAGGAAGAAGAAGGATGAGTACAACCCCAAGAACCCCATCCCAACCGTGAAGCATGGAGGTGGAAACGTCATTCTTTGGGGATGCTTTTCTGCAAAGGGGACAGGACGACTGCACCGTATTGAGGGGAGGATGGATGGGGCCATGTATCGCGAGATCTTGGCCAACAACCTCCTTCCCTCAGTAAGAGCATTGAAGATGGGTCGTGGCTGGGTCTTCCAGCATGACAACGACCCGAAACACACAGCCAGGGCAACTAAGGAGTGGTTCCGTAAGAAGCATCTCAAGGTCCTGGAGTGGCCTAGCCAGTCTCCAGACCTGAACCCAATAGAAAATCTTTGGAGGGAGCTGAAAGTCCGTATTGCCCAGCGACAGCCCCGAAACCTGAAGGATCTGGAGAAGGTCTGTATGGAGGAGTGGGCCAAAATACCTGCTGCAGTGTGTGCAAACCTGGTCAAGAACTACAGGAAACGTATGATCTCTGTAATTGCAAACAAAGGTTTCTGTACCAAATATTAAGTTCTGCTTTTCTGATGTATCAAATGCTTATGTCATGCAATAAAATGCAAATTAATTACTTAAAAATCATACAATGTTATTTTCTGAATTTTTGTTTTAGATTCCGTCTCTCACAGTTGAAGTGTACCTATGATAAAATTTACAGACCTCTACATGCTTTGTAAGTAGGAAAACCTGCAAAACCGGGAGTGTTTCAAATACTTGTTCTCCCCACTGTATATATTAGACACACATATTCAGACAACAAAGGAAGTATTTGAAAGCATATAAACATTCTAATTGGCAATATATATACAAGCTAGGAAGTCAGCAAAGTTAGCATTATACAATCTCCATTAACACATGAAAGGCACTTACTCAGGTACGAAGAACAACAAACACTGAACACACACTACGGAAAACACAAGCTACTTCATACCAGAGGAATGGAAAAAGAATGCTTATTATCAGAGTTAATTTAAGGTGTGGTGAGTTGGAAAGAAAGAGGGCGTGCCAAGAGGGTAATTAGGGAACTGGTGAGATGGAATGATTCTTCAGAAGCCAGACAAAATTAAACAGGCCTATTTTTATAATGAATATGAATTCGGAGGGCAGAAATGATTAAATATTAAAGCATTGGACCTCTCACTGAAGGCTTCAGTCATACAAAAACTGTAATTAAATCCGAACTGGTTCTCTAGAAGATTAGTAAGAATAGTTCACCCCGTGTTCAAGAATGGCCTTTTGCCCTTCAGATTACAACCTCTCACTTTTGTTTATTATATCTCCAAAATATCGCTATTTTTTAAACAAACAAAAGAAAGCTGGTTGCAATTTCAGTTTAATCCACCATTAAAGACATAACAAATATTAGAACAAATATTATGGTTAAACTCAAACATACGAATTGATTAAAAAAATAACATTATTAAAAAAATAACACAAATAAACGTATAATCTTTGTAAATGATATGATAAATAGTACTGGTTGAGTTATGTCACACATGCAGTTAATACAAATATATGTACATGTCTGCTCTATTCAAAATTACAATCAACTGATTGCAGCATTACTGCAAAAATGGAAGAGTCAAGTGGAAAGGGGAGAAGGTAAGGAACTTGTCTGTCGGCCCTGCATTAAAGACAAACATTGGCTAAGGAAAATTGTGATAAATAAAAAAGTGTACCAGTTTAATTTAAGGACCAAAAAAATGACAGTTGCGCCATACAGGTTGCAAAATAGTTGGGAGGAGATTTTCGGTTCAATGGTTTATGAACTGATACACAATACGACGCCGGATTTAACACTTAGAGTTTTTACATTTAAATTATTATGCAAAATTCTTGCAACCAATAGAATGTTATAAATATATGGGGAATACAACCATCCCAGCTCTGCAGATTTTGCTGCGAAGAGACAGAATCATTAGATCACTTCTTTTGGTTCTTCCCATATGTAGCTTGTTTTTGGTCGCAGGTTCAGGAATGGTTGAAAAATTGCAACATTTAGTTGGAACTAACTCTGCAAATAGCACTGCTAGGTGATTTGAAAAGTCTACCCTTAGCAAAAGTGTTTATGTTTAATTTACAACCTGTAGAAACTATGAGAGGTTCCGAAGTTTTGTGAAACAGCACAGTGGAAAAATAGCAAGAAATCCAAACTGGATGTTCTTCAGAGATAGGGAGGGGTTGAGGGTAGCTGAAGGCTGGGACTAAAAGCAAACAAAAGATAACTAATGTAAAATATACTGTCCATAAAATAAATACAGTATGTATAAGCTGGAAGTGGAAGCCTAAGTATTGTTGTCCATTAGTTTACTCCATTTAAGGGAGGGGTGGTAGGGTTAGGGTAAAATTATTTTTTGAATAAAAAAAATAAAATAAAAAATAAAATAAAATATATATATAAACTATACAGGGGGTTGGAGATGATAAAACATTGATAGAAGCCAAAATCTATCTGCAATTTTAAAGCTAATCTACCCCCTAAAAAAGAAGTTTAAAAAACATGGCGCACAGCAACATGCGAGTTAGTGTCTCACACCCAGGCATCCTTTCACTGAGCTAATCTATAGTCATACCCACACACCCACTTGTATGATACACTTCACCATTGCACAATTAATACTTTTAACACTTTGCATTTAATATTAACATTTGCACATACTGCAAAAAAAAATCACACAAAAAATTGACTTTTTTTTGTTGTTGACATTGATATTCTCTTTAATTGATAGTGGTGTATGTTAGAGTGACATACCGACTTGGCTACCGATCTCACACTTTGACTGCCGTTGGAGCCAGATGTTTTAAAAGAGGGGTAGAGGCTATAGATCACTGAGCGGAACTGAAAAGCTTTGGCCTTGTACAGTACTCCCCTCGCCCCCAGTCCGACAGAATTAGGGTTGCAAAATTCTGGTAACTTTCCCCAAATTCCCAGGTTTTCCAAAGATCCCAGTTGGAAGATCCCTGGAAACGGCAAGGAATAAGCAGACATTTTGGGAATCCTCGTACCAGGATTTCTGGAAAATCTGGGAATTTGGGGAAGGTGACAGGAATTTTGCAACCCTACCCAGAAATAGTGTAGTTTCCACTGCTCCTGATGGAAGCCATACAAACAGCCTAGCCTAATGAAAGGACTCCCAGGGGCTGGGGCTGGAAGTGGGACTAATAACCTTCTAAATAAGTCTCTCAGAGTGCTGAAAAGCTGCCTCTTTTCTCCTACAAGTGTATATGTGGTGTAAAGTCTTTTCCAGCGTGCTACTGTAACTTTACGACTTCTTTTTATCCTTTATTGAAAAACTCTGTCGTCTGTCGGGAACTTTGGGAGGAAGCTAAATCTGAAATGTCTTTTGATGGATAAAAGTCAAGTTTTAGTTTACTTCACAGGGCTTTTGAATTTATTGGTTTAAGAGGCAAATGGGAATACATTATAGTAATGGACATAGTGGTAAAATGATAATGTACTGCTTATGAATGTGTCATGTATGGGGTATGAATGTGTTATGTATGGGTTATGAATGTGTTATGTATGGGTTATGAATGTGTTATGTATGGGTTATGAATGCGTTATGTATGGGTTATGGATGTGTTATTATCAGAGGTGGTTCCCTGGTCACCTGGATTTGTGCAGTGCACTGAGTCAGGGGCTGGGGTGGACAGACAGACAGACAGACAGACAGACAGACAGACAGAGACAAACAAACACATGGGGACATGGGAACAGACTGTTATGGCTGCCATAGAGGCCCAGGAAGTGTCCAGCCTATCATTATTTTTCCTGTTAAATCTTCTGTCTGACGGAGTGAGGGCAGAGGCCTCTGATAGCTGTAGGTTACACAGTAAGACAACTTTATAGACCAGGGGTGTATTCATTAGTCGCCGTTGCAAAACATTTGGTCTGAAACCAATTACAGTTTACTCTAGGAACCAAATGGAAGCAAACAGAGCAAACGTAACTAAATGGCAATAACCCTACCTGAATTTGTCCAATAGAAACTCTAGTTTTTGTTGCAAAACATTTTCCATTTGAAGTAAACGGTTTCGCAACAGACCAAACCTTTTGCAACGGTCTGTAACTAATGAATACACCACAGACCCAGGGTACAGCCGGGTGGAAAGGTTTCTAGGCACATAAGGGTTTAGCTTGGCTAACTCACAGGAGTAAGTGAGTCAGATATGATTGAATTATAAAATGTTTTTGGTTTGACAGATGTATCGATTTTCATTGTATATTGTGCAAAAGTTGTCTCATGAAAGACATTATATTTTCTTGGTCGTCATGTGAGAACTTGGCATTTCTAGAGTTTCTTTAGGAAGGGGTGCTCTATGAGTCATGAGGGTGGAGGATGGAAAGAACCATCGGACACTAGACAGCCTGGTGACATTAGCATGAGGGCATACACACCAGCCGGCCTATTGTCTCTGTTTTAGTTCTCAGAAAGATACATCACCTCTCTATACACTGGGACAAAAGACGATTTACTTAAATACAATTGAAATTATTAATGGTAGCAAAACTATTTTGGCTGCTACTATCTCCCCTGAGAGAAATGACGGTTCCGCTAAACAGAAACCTCAAAAACAAACATTGGAGTGAAAAAAGCCAAACGTCAGCAGTAACTTACTATGAAATGGGGGAGGGGAACAGTTAGAACAGGAGAAATCTCTTCAGTCACCAGCAGGCTGTGCTATAGCTGCATCTTCCCTCCCTGCACTGAACTCCCTTCACGCTCATACTGAGTTACACAATATAATCATTTAAGATATGGTTTTATTTTTGTCTTTTGAACAGCATGGATTCATTAATTCAATCGTACTGCTGCCACGCCATATTTACAGAGTGAAGAAAAGGAAATAGTTAAGCAGCCGAGGGTTGAGTGAAAGTGGAAATGTCATTGTCAAGTGTTTTCCAGGGTTTGTAAGGGTGTGCCTGCCCAACTCGGTCAAGCCCTCTCCCTGGCCACTGCACGGAATTCATTATTATACGTCTACATCTCTTTTCCATTAGTGTTGTGCAGAGAAAAATAACACAAAATCCTTTAATATCAAAATCATTTTTTGAATATATATTTTTTAAATCAAAAACATATATTTTTAGTTTCTGTCCGAAAGGATTCACTTTTCGTGTCAGAAATTGGAGTACTGTTTTCCAACTGTGAACAACATCTGTTCTATAGAAGTGTATAAAGATGGCACTAACTACAGGCCTCTGTTCTTTTGGAATCGATATTTTAGAACAGACTTTGATCATCGGTTGTCTTTCCAGCCCTTATACCCAGTCAGTGTGTGATGAGATTAGCCCATTCATACAGGCCAGTGATACAGGCCAGTGACACAGCCCAGTGACACAGCCCAGTGATACAGGCCAGTGACACAGCCCAGTGATACAGCCCAGTAATACAGCCCAGTGACACAGCCCAGTGACACAGCCCAGTGATACAGCCCAGTGATACAGGCCAGTGACACAGGCCAGTGATACAGCCCAGTGACACAGCCCAGTGATACAGCCCAGTGATACAGCCCAGTGATACAGCCCAGTGATACAGGCCAGTGACACAGGCCAGTGATACAGCCCAGTGGCACAGCCCAGTGATACAGCCCAGTGATACAGCCCAGTGATACAGCCCAGTGACACAGCCCAGTGATACAGCCCAGTGATACAGGCCAGTGACACAGGCCAGTGATACAGCCCAGTGATACAGGCCAGTGACACAGGCCAGTGATACAGCCCAGTGACACAGCCCAGTGATACAGCCCAGTGACACAGCCCAGTGATACAGCCCAGTGACACAGCCCAGTGATACAGCCCAGTGACACAGCCCAGTGATACAGCCCAGTGATACAGGCCAGTGACACAGGCCAGTGATACAGCCCAGTGATACAGGCCAGTGACACAGCCCAGTGACACAGCCCAGTGACACAGCCCAGTGATACAGCCCAGTGACACAGCCCAGTGATACAGCCCAGTGACACAGCCCAGTGATACAGCCCAGTGACACAGCCCAGTGATACAGCCCAGTGATACAGGCCAGTGACACAGGCCAGTGATACAGCCCAGTGATACAGGCCAGTGACACAGGCCAGTGATACAGCCCAGTGATACAGCCCAGTGACACAGCCCAGTGGCACAGCCCAGTGATACAGCCCAGTGATACAGCCCAGTGACACAGCCCAGTGATACAGGCCAGTGATACAGGCCAGTGATACAGGCCAGTGATACAGGCCAGTGATACAGCCCAGTGATACAGCCCAGTGATACAGGCCAGTGATACAGGCCAGTGATACAGGCCAGTGACACAGCCCAGTGATACAGCCCAGTGACACAGCCCAGTGACACAGCCCAGTGACACAGCCCAGTGACACAGCCCAGTGATACAGGCCAGTGATACAGGCCAGTGATACAGGCTAGTGACACAGCCCAGTGACACAGGCCAGTGACACAGCCCAGTGACACAGGCCAGTGACACAGCCCAGTGACACAGCCCAGTGACACAGCCCAGTGACACAGCCCAGTGACACAGCCCAGTGACACAGCCCAGTGACACAGCCCAGTGATACAGGCCAGTGATACAGCCCAGTGATACAGCCCAGTGACACAGCCCAGTGATACAGGCCAGTGATACAGGCTAGTGACACAGCCCAGTGACACAGCCCAGTGACACAGGCCAGTGATACAGCCCAGTGACACAGCCCAGTGACACAGCCTAGTGATACAGCCCACTGACACAGCCCAGTGACACAGCCCAGTGATACAGGCCAGTGATACAGCCCAGTGACACAGCCCAGTGACACAGCCCAGTGACACAGCCCAGTGATACAGCCCACTGACACAGCCCAGTGACACAGCCCAGTGATACAGGCCAGTGATACAGCCCAGTGACACAGCCCAGTGACACAGCCCAGTGACACAGCCCAGTGACACAGCCCAGTGACACAGCCCAGTGACACAGCCCAGTGATACAGGCCAGTGATACAGCCCAGTGATACAGCCCAGTGACACAGCCCAGTGACACAGGCCAGTGATACAGGCCAGTGATACAGCCCAGTGATACAGCCCAGTGACACAGCCCAGTGATACAGGCCAGTGATACAGCCCAGTGATACAGCCCAGTGATACAGGCCAGTGATACAGGCCAGTGATACAGCCCAGTGATACAGGCCAGTGATACAGCCCAGTGATACAGGCCAGTGATACAGCCCAGTGATACAGCCCAGTGATACAGCCCAGTGATACAGCCCAGTGACACAGCCCAGTGATACAGCCCAGTGATACAGGCCAGTGATACAGGCCAGTGATACAGGCCAGCCCCAGTCTATTAGGATGTTCTCTCCACTGCAGGTTTATCTCCAGCCTCACTCTCTCTCTCTGGCAGCCCCCTGTCACATTGGCCTGGCCCCTGTACAACATTGTCAGTTTCAGGAAATGCACTCACGCTGTTGGGAAGTGAGGTATCTGCCGCTGGCCAGGACTGTTTTTCTGCAACTTACGGGAAGCAGGCGGACGTGGGGCTGTGGAGCTGTAGGCCAGAGCAACTCTGTTTTCATTTCATGCAGAAACAGAGGCTGCCCCCCCCCCCCCCCCCCCCCCCCCCACACACACACACACACACACACACACACACACACACATACATACGTTTGTTTTACTATCTTTGTGGGGACCAAACAAAATCCTATGTTCCCTAACCCCTAAACCTTTAACCTAACCTTACCCTTAACCCCTATTTCAATTTTTCCTTGTTTTAATAATCTTGTGAGGGCTTCTGGTCCCCACAAGGATAGTAAAACCAAATACTCACACCCCAGCCCTCACACTCCCTTTCTATAATTGGCTCTGGAAAAAACATTTGTTTTACTTCGTTGTTTTGTTTTTAATTGCTGTATATTGGTGTATGTGTGTGTATATGTGTGTATATTGTTGTTGCTAAGTCTCCATTTTGGCATGCAGTCAACTGTCTCTTTTTCCCCCTTTCACATGATGAATCACATAAACATGGAAAGTAACCTCACATGTTTTGTTGCAGCATTGCAGAGCAGAAGTGCGTGCAAAAAAAAAAGACAATAACAGAGCCTTGTGTTTTGGTCTGGGCCAGGCAGCAGGGCATGAGTGTGATGCATGAGCAGAGGGATAGGGTTAGGCTGGGCTGAGGAGAGGAGAGAAGCAGCCTGGGGCCTGATCAGTCTGCTCTGCCTAAGCCCAAACAGGATATTGTAGTACACAGACACAGATTCCTCTGTCTCTCTCTGTCTAGAGAGACATTCACAGCAGAGACACACTGCACGGCACGCAGCACCCCTGGCCATGCATTGTCCCCCTACACACCACAATATTTACTCAGTGTAGACTTTATGGTTCAGTGTAGAATTACACACATTTCTGAGGAAAATCACGGGTAATGTACAGTAGCATATGTGTTGTTGAATATGAACCGAGAGTATAAAAACAGCAGTTTAGCATTTTTCGTTCATCGGTCTTGTTCTGGAGTGGTCACTAGCTGGCAAAGCCACAATAACTCATAAACCTAACCCTAACCTTAACCCTAACATTAACCACACTGCTAACTCTAATGTCTAACCTTAACCTAACATTAACCACACTGCTAACTCTAATGTCTAACCTTAACCTAACATTTTTGTTTTTATACATTTTTACAATTTAGCCAATTGTAACTTTGCAGGTGGCCCATCTAGCGGATATTGCTCAGTTCTGCCTCCAGGACAAAACTCATCCCAATAAACATAAACCTGCATGAAAACTAGAAGAACTCTTCTGTTGGAGACAGTTAGTTTACTCTGTGAAAATCTTTGGATAGGGAACTGAAGAGAGGGCCAAGGAAAACGTCTGAGTGAGGAGAGAGGAGGGCGGAACGGATTCCCCTAGTGTTTGAGAGTTGGAGAGGGAGGTGGAGGACGGACAGGCTATGTTTGTGTAACCGGACTCATCTCCCGTGGTTGAGCTGTTTGTGAAGAGACAGTGTTTCGCAGAATGGGGTTGACACTTGTAGGACAGAGGCTGGGGATGTATCCCAAATGGCACCCTATTCCCTATATAGTGCACTACTTTTGACCGGAGACCTATTGTTCCTGCCTTGAACACTGGGAGAAAGAGAGTCCACAGAGTCTTAGGGTGAGACCAAACACTACCCATATGCCTTGAACACTGGGAGAAAGAGAGAGTCCACAGAGTCTTAGGGTGAGACCAAACACTACCCATATGCCTTGAACACTGGGAGAAAGAGAGAGTCCACAGAGTCTTAGGGTGAGACCAAGCACTACCCATAGGTCTTGAACATTGGCAGAAGACCCAACACTGTATATATACTAACTAGGCTCTGGACGATATGAGAAAACATAGCCCTTTTCCAGATTCCAAATTCTACGCATAAACACACTCGACTATGTGGGAAAATGTGAATCAAGGTTGAATAAACTATTTGCTTTGGGATGAGCCCAAGAATCCAAAATGTTCCTATTTGTTCTTTATTCCCAGTAGCTATATAACAGCCGTTTGGACCTGAAAGTAGACATTGTTATTTCCTGATATGTTGTTAGCTGATATGATTGTGTTTCCATCCTCTAAGTACCACTGACTTTATTTGGTTGGTTTTGGGTTGTGCTATGAAATTTGACCTGAACTAACCAGTGTTCTCATTGAAATAAAACATTTTGGGTTGCGAAATAAATTAAAACAGACATTTAATGTTGACATTAGGGGAAAACCCATAAAGTACATTCATTTTTTTATTTTTTATTTTAATCATTTGATATATTTACAAATAAACCTATGACCCCAGGGATGTCCCAGCAACCATACGCTGGGAGTTCCCACACTGAATGCTCTTATTATCCAACTGCTTCAAAGCTCAAAAGGCCATGTGTTTGCACACATCCACACACACATACAGTACACACAACACATACAGTACACACACACATACAGTACACACACATACAGTACAAACACATACAGTACACACAACACATACAGTACACATACAGTACACACACACATACAGTACACACAACGCATACAGTACACACACACATACAGTACACACAACACATACAGTACACACAACACATACAGTACACACACACATACAGTACACACAACACATACAGTACACACAACACATACAGTACACACAACACATACAGTACACATACAGTACACACACATACAGTACACACAACACATACAGTACACACAACACATAGAGTGCACTCATTTGATTTCATTAGATATTATCCTCCTAATGTGAATGCATAGTGTACACATGACTGGTGTGATCACCAAACAACCATATGCCCAAAATCACAACTTCATTATAGCATTCCATGACCTCCGGTTGAGAGGAGGCTAATATAATGTTGCTTTGACATTGATGGGATCGTTCCTCATACTGAGAGGATCAAGTGTATGGCCCGTTCCTACATGTCTGGGGGGTGTGTTCATTCCTCCTTATTGCTGTGTCTGACTAGAGTCGCCATGGCCCTAGAGGGACGTTTGGTCTTGACCCCAGAGTTCCTACTGTCCACTACTGACTGACCGACCGACCGACCGACCGACCGTCCGTCCGTCCGTCCGGGCAGCCAGTGACCAGGGGGGTGAGTGGGGGTAGGGGTGCGGTTGAGGAATTTCAGTGTGTGCCGTCGAGCTTCAGCAAACAGCCCTCGCAGCGTCAACGCAAACAGGACAGGGGTAGTCCCCTTGTACCAGGCCGGTACACACTCTGTAGCTCACTGTTTCTCCCGCTCACTGTAGCTCCCTCTCCCGCTCACTGTAGCTCCCTCTCCCGCTCACTGTAGCTCCCTCTTCCGCTCACTGTAGCTCCCTCTTCCGCTCACTGTAGCTCCCTCTCCCGCTCACTGTAGCTCCCTCTCCCGCTCACTGTAGCTCCCTCTTCCGCTCACTGTAGCTCCCTCTCCCGCTCACTGTAGCTCCCTCTCCCGCTCACTGTAGCTCCCTCTTCCGCTCACTGTAGCTCCCTCTTCCGCTCACTGTAGTTCCCTCTCCCGCTCACTGTAGCTCCCTCTCCCGCTCACTGTAGCTCCCTGTTTTAATAGTTAATAGTACTGAGTAGTGGAAAGGTCACTCTAACTCCCTCACTTGAAGAGCATCGTTGTTTATCGTTTGAGCTTAGAAAAAGTGGTGAAGTAGTTGAGATAATTTATCCCATGGCAAAACAAAGTATGACAAAGAGGAATTGATATGAGTGGAAACTGGAAAGTGTTCCAGGTAAGTGGGGGAGGGAGAAGAAAAAAGGAGAGAGAGAATGAAAGTGGCACTGAGAGAAGAAAGAGAGATGTTCTGGTGTTGACGTGGGGTCATAGGTCAGTAACTCAGCATATTTTTTCTGGGGTAACAATGAAAATCTTGGTTATTCATGAGGGGAATCGATACAGTTACATAAGAAATATTATTCTGGGACGATATTATATCGAATTTTGACTCCAATTATCGATTTGTAAAAAAATTAATAAATTGTAATACCCCAAAAAATCGTATGTATTTTTGCTACTGTAGGTAGCGTTAGCTAGTGTTAGTCGGCTGCAGCTGTGCCAAAACACTGGTATTTTTCATCCTATAACTTGTTCGGTATCTTCTTTAAAAAAATGATCCAACATGTTTTCAGCACTTTTTTATTTCCCTGACTGATCAAATGTATTTTTCTCATGGCTCTCTTTTGTCTCTCTGCAGCAGACATATAGTGAGCAATATGTTTCCAACATCAAATTACAATAAAACCAATGCATATCGTATCGGCACCTAAGTATGGTGATAATATCGTATCGTGAGGTCCCTGGTAATTCCCAGGCCTAGTCCCGGTCACTGTACTGTCATTTGTCATTTGTATTACAAATGATAACAGACAGAGAGAGGGGATTAACTATTTTAAGTAGAAATTAGAATTGCATGAGGTTAGTGGGAAAATACACTGTATATATTTCACCACATTTTTGCCCTCTGGGTCACAGTCAGAGTGATGTGTTGTGTTGGTTGTTGTGGTTTGTGTTGGTTGTTGAGGTTTGTGTCCAACCGCTCAAAGCAGAGAAGTGATATGGGTGATCTAACTTTACTGTAGTGATACTTGTCTTTATTACCATCAGTGATACCACCGACAGGGCTGATGATCTATCCCATTATCTATTGGGTTTCATAACCCAGGTCTAGCTGCAGCTACACACAGGGATACTAGTCCCATGTCTTTCTAGCTCAGCCATACTGTAAGCAGAGCCCTGGCTCCTCCAGGCACGGGCATTATTATTGTTTAATTTTTTTAAATGTTTGAACCTTTATTTAACTAGGCAAGTCAGTTAAGAACAAATTCTTATTTACAATGACGGCCTACACCAGCCAAACCCGGACGATGCTGGGCCAATTTTGCACTGCCCTATGGGACTCCCAATCAAGGCCGGTTGTGATACAGCCTGGATACGAACCAGGGTGTCTGTAGTGACGCCTCAAGCACTGAAATGCAGTGTCTTAGACCGCTGCACCACTCAGGAGCCCGGGTGAAGGGGAGAGTGGAGCTGCTGTTGGTAAATGGTTAGGAAGAGGAGGTTAGCGGGATGAGTAGAGGTTGATTAGACTAGTGTTTGTCCTTATTTGTGACAGGGACCAGCAAACTATGATCCTTCCTCCTTGGGGTACAGCTTAAAGACGTCCTCCAGTGATTTTTTTACTTTTACAGTTGAAATGCAATATCCCAAGTATAAATACAGTAAAGTAGACACACCAAAGGGTAAAAAAAATATATTTGGGGCAAAATAGTGTTTTTAATACACAACTGCAAACTTCAAGAAGTAGGCCATTTAAGGAATGGGTCTGATGGGAATCCGTGATGTCATCGGCCTCCTCCTTGCTTGAGGAACAATAGAGGAGCAATAGAGAACAAAAGAGGAAAGGCCCCCCGCCCACTGCTATGTCATGACTTACCTGGACCACCTATTGAGATGTGACTTCTGTTCATTAAATCAAGTGTTAAATGAGGTGAAAAGGAGACTAGAGTGCCACTTTAAATGAAAACCTATTCGTAGAGTCTGGGAGATAGCCTAGCCCTGGGTTTTGCATGAGGTGAACCTCCCTGACAGCCTCATGCTCGGGCGCCACACTCCACTCTCAGCACTACTCTGCTATACTGCCCTCAGCTCACTGTTAATGGCACGCTCCCTCTCTCCCTCCGTCTTTCTTCGTCTCTCTTTCCCTCTCTCTCTGTATAATCAGTAGTAGTGTGTGGAGCCGCTGAGCTGTTCCATGTGTAGGGTGCGTCAGATCAAATTAGACCGCTCTGACAAAGGGCCTTTTACACACAGGTGGATGACAGGGGGATTGTGGCTGCTGCTGCACCCAG
Organism: Salvelinus fontinalis; assembly: GCF_029448725.1. Taxonomy (NCBI): domain Eukaryota; kingdom Metazoa; phylum Chordata; class Actinopteri; order Salmoniformes; family Salmonidae; genus Salvelinus; species Salvelinus fontinalis. The sequence goes on from NC_074669.1 coordinate 16,310,854, forward strand.
CCAGCGAGTCAGTCAGCCAGTACTCCAGCCAACCAGCGAGTCAGTCAGCCAGTCAGACATCCATCCAGCCAGCTCGCCAGCCAGTCAGTCAACCAGCCAGCCAGACAATCAGCCAGCCAGCCAGTCAGTCAGTCGGTCAGTCAGCCAGCCAGATAATCAGCCAGCAGCCAGTCAGTCAGTCAGCCGGCCAACCAGCCAGCCAATGAGTTAGCCAGCCGGCCAAACAGTCAGCCAGCCAGCTCGCCAGCCAGTCAGTCAGTCAACCAGCCAGCCAGACAATCAGCCAGCAGCCAGTCAGTCAGCCGGCCAACCAGCCAGCCAATGAGTCAGCCAGCCGGCCAAACAGTCAGCCATACAGCCTGCCAGCCAGACAATAAGCCATCCAGCCAGCCAGCCGGCCAGTAAGCCCAGAGTTCCTAACCCTTTTCTCGGATTTACTAAATATACAGTACATTTGGAAAGTATTCAGACCCCTTCACTTTTTCCACATTTTGTTACGTTACAGCCTTACACACAATACACCGTAATGACAAAGCAAAAACAGGTTTTTAGAAATGTTTGCAAATGTATTAAAAATAAAAAACAAAAATACCTTATTACATAAGTATTCAGACCCTTTGCAACGAGACTTGAAATTGAGCTCAGGTGCATCCTGTTTCCATTGATCATCCTTTTTTTTTTTTTTTTTTTTTTTTAAATAAATTGTATCCCATTTTCTCCCCAATTTTCGTCGTATCCAATCGCTAGTAATTACTATCTTGTCTCATCGCTACAACTCCCGTACGGGCTCGGGAGAGACGAAGGTCGAAAGCCATGCGTCCTCCGAAGCACAACCCAACCAAGCCGCACTGCTTCTTTAACACAGCGCGCCTCCAACCCGGAAGCCAGCCGCACCAATGTGTCGGAGGAAACACCGTGTACCTGGCCCCCTTGGTTAGCGCGCACTGCGCCCGGCCCGCCACAGGAGTCGCTGGAGCACGATGAGACAAGGATATCCCTACCGGCCAAACCCTCCCTAACCCGGACGACGCTATGCCAATTGTGCGTTGCCCCACGGACCTCCCGGTCGTGACCGGCTGCGACAGAGCCTGGGCGCGAACCCAGAGACTCTGGTGGCGCAGCTAGCACTGTGATGCAGTGCCCTAGACCACTGCGCCACCCGGGAGGCCCCCCCATTGATCATCCTTGAGATGTTTCTACAACTTGATTGGAGTCTACCTGTGGTCAATTTAATTGTTTGGACATGATTTGGAAAGGCACACATCTGTCTATATAAAGTCCCACAGTTGACAGTGCATGTCAGAGCAAAAACCAAGCCATGAGGTCAAAGGAAATGTCCGTAGAGATCCAAGACAGGATAGTGTCGAGGCACAGATATGGGGAAGGGTACCAAAACATTTCTGCTGCATTAAAGGTCCCCAAGAACACAGTGGCCTCCATCATTCTTAAATGGAAGAAGTTTGGAACTACCAAGACTCTTCCTAGAGCTGGCCGCCCGGCCAAACGGAACAATCTGGGGAGAAGGGCCTTGGTCAGGGAGGTGACCAAGAACCCGATAGTCAATCTGACAGAGCTCCAGAGTTCATCTGTGGAGATGGGAGAACCTTCCAGAAGGACAACCATCTCTGCAGCACTCCAACAGTAAGTCCTTTATGGTAGAGTGGCCAGATGGAAGCCACTCCTCAGTAAAAGGCACATGACAGCCTGCTTGGAGTTTGCCAAAAGGCACCTAAAGGACTCTCAGACCATGAGAAACAAGATTCTCTGGTCTGATGAAACCAAGATTGAACTCTTTGGCCTGAAGGCCAAGTGTCACGTCTGGAGGAAACCTGGCACAATATCTACGGTGAAGCATGGTGGTGGCAGCATCTTGCTGTGGGGAAGTTTTTCAGCAGCAAGGACTGGGAGACTTGTCAGCATTGAGGGAAAGATGAACAGAACAAAGTACAGAGAGATCATTGATGAAAAGCTTCTCCAGAGTGCTCAGGATCTCAGACTGGGGCGAAGGTTCACCTTCCAACAGGCCAACTACCCTAAGCACACAGCCAAGACAATGCAGGGGTTGCTTCGGGACAAGTCTCTGAATGTCCTTGAGTGGCCCAGCCAGAGCCCAGACTTGAACCCGATCAAACATCTCTGGAGAGACCTGAAAATAGCTGTGCAGCAACACTCCCCATCCAACCTGACAGAGTTTGAGAGGATCTGCAGAGAAGAATGGGAGAAACCCCCCAAATACAGGTGTGCCAACCTTGTAGCGTCATACCCAAGAAGACACAAGGCTGTAATCGTTGCCATAGGTGCTTCAACAAAGTACTGAGTAAAGGGTCTGAATACTTATGGGGGCGGCAGCGGCAGGGCGGCAGCGTAGCCTAGTGGTTAGAGCGTTGGACTAGTAACCGGAAGGTTGCAAGTTCAAATCCCCGAGCTGACAAGGTACAAATCTGTCGTTCTGCCCCTGAACAGGCAGTTAACCCACTGTTCCTAGGCCGTCATTGAAAATAAGAATTTGTTCTTAACTGACTTGCCTAGTTAAATAAAGGTAAAAAAAAAAAAAAAAAAAGTGAAATTTCAGTTTTAAATGTTTTATTAATTCACAAACATTTCTAAAAACCTGTTTTTGCTTTGTCATTATGGGGTATTGTTTGTAGAGTGATACATTTTAGAATAAGGTGGTAACGTACCAAAATGTGGAAAAAGTCAAGTGCTCTGAATACTTTCCGAATGCACTGTACTGTGTAAAAATATGATATTATTGTATAAAACAACATTTATTGTATATCGTTAAAATAGATACAAAATACTTTATATAAAATACCTACAAAGGGAGTGAATGGTTCATGTCTTGACATGTGTTGCGTCCGCATCCCTCTAATCATAAAATCCCCACTACATGCAAACTGAAGAGTGAAGCGTAGGCCTACAATATATAGTGTTTGTGATTGTGTTGATCTCTCTCTTTCACAAAGTGTATTACATTTCTCTCAGCCAGCCATCACTTTTCATATGCAAGCAACATAAAGCCTCCCTCCATGCCCCCCCCCCCCCCCACCATCACCACTGCTGGCTTGCTTCTGAAGCTAAGCAGGGTTGGTCCTGGTCAGTCCCTGGATGGGAGACCAGATGCTGCTGGAAGTGGTGTTGGAGGGCCAGTAGGAGGCACTCTTTCCTCTGGTCTAAAAAAATATCCCAATGCCCCAGGGCAGTGATTGGGGACACTGCCCTGTGTAGGGTGCCGTCTTTCGGATGGGACGTTAAACGGGTGTCCTGACTCTCTGAGGTCATTAAAGATCCCATGGCACTTATTGTAAGAGTAGGGGTGTTAACCCCGGTGTCCTGGCTAAATTCCCATCTGGCCCTCAAACCATCATGGTCACCTAATAATCCCCAGTTTACAATTGGCTCTTTCATCCCCCTCCTCTCCCCTGTAACTATTCCCCAGGTCGTTGCTGCAAATGAGAACGTGTTCTCAGTCAACTTACCTGGTAAAATAACGGTAAAATAAATAAATAAAATAAAAAAAATCACCCCTACTTGGTGCTGCTGCTGCCTTGGCAACAATAATGCAGCTAAACCCCCCCCCCCCCCCCCCCCACACTACAAAAACCAAAAACAAACCGTGAAGCTCATAGGCAGAGTGCCCTAAACAAAATCAACTTCCCACAAAGACAAGTGGGAAAAAAGGCTACCTAAGTATGGTTCCCAATCAGAAACAACGATAGACAGCTGTCCCTGATTGAGAACCATACCCGGCCAAAACATTGAAATAGAAAATCATAGAAACACAAAACATAGAATGCCCACCCCAACTCACGCCCTGACCAAACCAAAATAGAGACATAAAAAGGATCTCTAAGGTCAGGACGTGACAATATGAGCTGCAACAAGCATGACATTTATGGAAATGGGAATACATGCTGAAAATTGCTTAGTAGAAGTTAATATATTGATGTATTCTAAAGTGTTTGTGTTAACCAAGATAACACTGAATTATATAATATAAAAGAGAATAAAAAATAAATCAAAAAATAAATAAAATACATTTTTTTAAAGAGCTGTCCCACTGGGCACACACTGGTTGAATGGATGTTGTTTCCATGTAATTTCAATGAAATTACGTTGAATCAACGTGGAATAGACGTTGAATTGACATCTGTGCCGAGCGGGATGGGTGTGCCATTGTTAATCATTTCAAACACTTTATTACACTGGAGCATGTAAGAAGTCTATCTGGTTCAACTGGTGATTTAAACAGAAGCAAAGACGGTTTGACTGGTCAGGCTAGACTGGAAGCCTCCTAGCTGGACCTGACCATAGGTGTTGGGCAGCAATGATAATCTGCCCTTGCAAATCCCATGCATTTAGTCAAATTATTCCAACCCCTAAGACTCTCATTGAACCAGCGCTTGTCAGAGTTCTCGATGGACAACAATGTAGCCATTCAGGCCCACTTGCGGCTCATTGGGGTAATTTCAAGTGTGAATCGGCTGTTTAGCCCATGGCTTACATTAAATGACCTGAGACCTGACCCACCCAAGTCTGGGGGAGAGAGCGCCACTCAGTCCTGCTAAACTACACCATCTCTGAGCTGCTGCTGCTGGACTCCTTCACATTTTAATCACCCTGTCCTGCCATGCCTGGACACTCAGAATCTCCCAGATGGGGAGAGAGAGAAGGATGGAGAGAGGGATATAGAGAAAGGGGGAGAGAGAGAGAGAATAGAGCGAGTAAAAGACAGAGTTAGGGAAGGAGAGAGAGAGACAGGGAGAGATTATTCTACCTAGATATCCTCTCCCCCATACCCTCTCCTCTCATCTTCCCTCCAATAACGTGCTTTTAATATGTGCCTGCCTGTGTGGGTGAGCAGCCATCCTTGCCTTTGATGGGAATCTGCCTGTGATGCGCTGAGAGGCCTTTTGAAGTAGCGAGCTAGGGGGCTACAGGGGAGCTACGGACAGGCCCTTTGATGTGAGAGCCTGGAGAGGGCGGCTGCACGCTGCTCTGTGTGGATCTGTCAGTAGCACAGCTGCACAGCTCACTGAGGAGGCCCTGCCTGCCTGCCTGCCTGCCTGCCTGCCTGCCTGCCTGCCTGCCTGTCTGTCTGCCTGCTGGAGTGACTGACCCACCTGACTCACTGCCTGCCTGCCTGCTGGAGTGACTGATCCACCTGGCTAACTGTTGCTGCCCCACACATGCCAATACTATACTATGTGGAGTATTAATAGACCTGGTTGAGTAAACAGTTACATTGGTTAAGTAGTAATTGTGCTGCTGTAAGTGAAGTTAAAGTGGTAGTTTGTAGTGCTGATGATTGAAGTGATAGTAGAGGTACAGTAACCGTAGTAATAATATCATGCTAGTAGATTATGTCTCAGAACTAGCATAAGTAGCTAGCAGTGTAGTTCCTAAAAGCAGCACCAGTTGTGAAGCATTTGCTTGAAATGCGACTTTTGGATAAACTTCCACTTTGAGTTCAAATGGTGTGAAGACTCAAACACAGCATTATTCTATTCTCCTTGCAGTATTTCTTTCATTTACCGTCAGTGTCTCTTCTGCTCTGAATCTATGTAAATGTGCCACTGGGAATTGTGTCAAGCCAAATGGAATCTGTTTTCTCCAGCTGCACGAAACCTTTAAAGCAGACCATATGTTCTGACCTGTGCGTTTCACAAACGTTCAACCCTGGCTAAACTTTCAACCTGCCTGGCTGGAGAGGAGAGGAGAGGACTTTGGTTGTCCAGGCAATTGGTTGTTGAATAATGGCGCCGGAGAGGATGGCTGCCGTTTTACGGGCTAATATTTTGAGTGTTTTTTCGCATTTTTTGTAACTTATTTTGTACATAATGTTGCTGCTACCGTCTCTTATGACCGAAAAGAGCTTCTGGATATCAGAACAACGATTGCTCACCTTGAACTGGATGAGAAATTTTTCTTTAATGAGTCTGTACTGCTTCTCCGAGACCAGGCTCAAATCCCTGCCATTCGCGTGGAGAAAAGACGGGAAATACATGGGGCGGAGATCGAGATGCCTTGTGAGAATTCATCAGCTCGTGGGTAACCTGCCTCAACCATCCGTTCTATTGGAGAACGTGCAATCACTAGAGAATAAACTGGATGATCTCCGTTTGAGACTATCCTACCAACGGGACATTAAAATTTGCAATATCTTATGTTTCACAGAGTTGTGGCTGAACGACGACAAAGATAATATACAGTTGGCTGGGTTTTCTGTGCAATGACAGGACAGAACAGCTACGTCTGGTAAGACGAGGGGTGGGTGTGTGTGTATATCAGTCAATAACAGCTGTTGCGCAATGTCTAATATTAAGGAAGTCTCGAGGTATTGCTCGCCTGAGGTAGACTATCTCACGATAAGCTGTAGATCACACTATCTACCAAGAGAGTTTTCATCTATATTTTTCGTAGCTGTCTATTTACGGCCACAAACCGATGCTGGCACTAAGACCACAGTCAAGGAGCTGTATAAGGCCATAAGCAAACAAGAAAATGCTAATCCAGAAGCGGCACTCATAGTGGCCAGTGACATTTCTACCAGCATATGACATATGCAAACTCTAGACCACCTTTACTCCACACACAGAGATGCATACAAAGCTCTCCCTCACCCTCCATTTGGCAAATCTGATCATAAATCTATCCTCCTGATTCCTGCTTACAGGCAAAAATTAAAGCAGGAAGTACCAGTGACTCGCTCAATACGGAAGTGGTCAGATGACGTGGATGCTACGCTACAAGACTGTTTTGCTATGTTCATCCAACGGTATTGAGGAGTATCCCACCTCAGTCACCGGCTTCAACAATAATTGCAGTGACTGTAAGTACATATCCCAACCAGAAGCCATGGATTACAGGCAACATCTGCACCAAGCTAAAGGCTAGAGCTGCTGCTTTTAAGAAGTGGGACACTAATCCGGCCGCTTATAACAAATCCCGCTATGCCCTCAGACGAACCATCAAACAGGCAAAGCGTCAATACAGGACTAAGATTAGATTCTACTACACTGGCTCTGACACTCATCGGATGTGGCAGGGCTTGCAAAACTATTACGGACTACAAAGGGAAACCCAACCGTGAGCTGCCCAGTAATGCGAGCCTCCCAGATGAGCTAAATGCCTTTTATGCTCGCTTCGAGGCAAGCAACACTGAAGCATGCATGAGAGCACCAGCTGTTCCGGACGACTGTATGATCACGCTCTCTGTAGCCGATGTGAGCAAGACCTTTAAACATGTAAACATTCACAAGGCCGCATGGCCAGACGGATTACCAGGATGTGTACTCAGAGCATGCGCGGACCAACTGGCAAGTGTCTTCACTGACATGTTCAACATCTCCCTGACCGAATTTGTAATACTTACATGTTTCAAGCAGACCACCAAAGTCCCGGTGCCCAATAAAGTGAAGGTAACCTGCCTAAATGACTACCGCCCTGTAGCACTCCCGTTGGTAGCCATGAAGTGCTTTGAAAGGCTGGTCATGGCTCACATTAACACCATTATCCCAGAAACCCTAGACCCACTCCATTTCGCATACCGCCACAACAGATCCACAGATGACGCATTCTCAATTGCACTCCACCCTGCCCTTTCCAACCTGGACAAAAGGAACACCTATGTGAGAATGCTGTTCATTGACTACAGCTCAGCGTTTAACACCACTGTGCCCACGAAGCTCATCACTAAGCTAAGGACCCTGGGACTAAACACTTCCCTCTGCAACTGGATCCTGGATTTCCTGACGGGCCGCCCCCAGGTGGTAAAGGATTGGCAACAACACATCTGCCACGCTGATCCTCAACACTGGTGCGTGCTTAGTTCCCTCCTGTACTCCCTGTTCACCCACAACTGCATGGCCAAGCACAACTCAAACACCATCATTACGTTTGCTGATAATTGCCAGGCCAACAACATCTCCCTCAACGTGAGCAAGGAAAGGAACTGGACTTGCATGGTGTCCACATCACCAACAAACTATCATGGTCAAAGCACACCAAGACAGTCGTGAAGCAGTCATGACAACACCTTTTCCCCCTCAGGAGACTGAAAAGACTTGGCATGGGTCCCCAGATCCTCAAAAGGTTCTACAGCTGCACCATCGAGGGCATCCTGACCGGTTGCATCACCGCCTGGTATGACAACTGCTCGGCATCTGACCGTAAGGGGCCACAAAGGGTAGTGCGTACGGTCCAATACATCACTGGGACCAAGCTTCCTGCCATCCAGGACCTATATACTAGGCATGGTCAGAGGAATACCCAGAAAACTCCAGTCACCCAAGTCATAGACTGTTCTCTCTGCTACTGCATGGCAAGCGGTACCGGAGCACCAAGTCTAGGTCCAGCAAGCTCCTTAACAGCTTCTACCCCCAAGCCATTAGACTGCTGAACATTTAATCAAATGGCCACCCGGACTATTTACATTGACCACCCCTTTGTTTTGACACTGCTGCTACTCGTTGTTTATTATCTATGCATAGTCACTTTGCCCCTACCTACATGTACAAATTACCTCGACTAACCTGTACCCCCGCACATTGACTCGGTGCCAATACACCCTGTATATACCCTCGTTATTGTTATTTTATTGTGTAACTTTTTATTTTCTTAACTCTATTTCTTGAACTGCATTGTTGGTTAAGGGCTTGTTATTAAGCATTTCACGGAATGTCTAGACCTGTTGTATTCGGCATATGTGACATAACGTTTGATTTGATTTGATTTGACACTGGGCCCTGAAGTGTCTCAGAATAGGTGTGCTGATCTAGGACCAGTTTTCCCTTTCAGATCATAATGAATAAGATTATGTGGACAGGGAGGACCTGATCCTAGATCCCTGATCCACTTCGACTCTGAGATGCTTTGTGAAAACGGGCCCTTTCAGAATGTCATGACTATGCCTATATATGCAGCTTAAAATTATATCATGATCATCTGTATTAAAATTATTAATCAATTTGATAATGAGTTGTTTAGATAATGAATAAAGAGGCTTTGTTTAATAGAAGTTATTTAATGACGACAAAATTCACCCCAGAGATTTGAATCTATATAAATCAGTGTTAATCTTTAAAACAATGTTGTTACACACAGTTTCTGAACAATTTCTAAAGGCCTGTTGCTTGTTGACTTTCCCATTAGTTCCTCCCTCCTCTCCTTGATGTCTTCTCCGTTAACCTTCGGCTTCAGTCAAGCGTACATCAACTGGGATTTATATCTTCCTCCTTTATCCTCCTAATATAGGGGTAGTTTCCTGTCTGTCTGTCTGGGAACAGGACTATGAAAAAGACAGTCTATAGATGTAACGGCAGTCCTCCTCCTCTTCATCTGAAGAGGAGGAGTATTGAGGGAACCAAGGCGCAGCGTAGTGAAATGACATAATTTATTAACGAAAAAACACGAACTTGACTAAACTAACAAAAACAACAAACGGTGTAGACAGACCTAGACAACGAACTTACATAAAACAAGAAGAACGCACGAATAGGAAACATGAGCTACACAAACCGAACAAACCGTAAACAGTCCCGTATGGTGCAAACATATACACAGACACGGAAGACAATCACCCACAACGAACACTGTGACAACGCCTACCTAAATATGACTCTTAATTAGAGGAACGCCAAACACCTGCCTCTAATTAAGAGCCATACCAGGCAACCCAAAAACCAACATAGAAACAGAAAACATAGAATGCCCACCCAAACTCACGTCCTGACCAACTAACACATATAACAAACTAACAGAAATAGGTCAGGAACGTGACAATAGAAGTGTTTTAAGACCCGTTTTAAAAGTCTTGAGTGATGGAGGGGCTCTCAGATGGTCAGAGAGAGCATCCCATAAGCGAGAGGCAAGAGAGCAGAAGGCTTGGTCCCCCATAGTTTGGAGACGTGTCTTGGGGGACTTGAAGCAGAGCGGAGAGTGCTAGGTGGCTTGCTGATTGAGATGAGGTTGCTGAGGTAGGTGGGGCTCAATCCATTCGAGGCTTTAAATACAAGCGTGAAGATTTTTATGTCTATCCTGTAGTTGACTGGTAGCCAGTTGAGTTGGGCCTGAATGGGGTGATATGATCTGACAGCACTGTTCTGGATTAGTTGGAGCCTCAATAATGATTTAGCTGGGAGGCACCCAATCAGCCATTGCTGTCGTCGATCCGAGAAAAGCTGAATGGGTGGATGAGTTTCTCTGTATCTGGCTGGGAGAGTGACAGGCTCAAATAGACAGTCTCCAATGACCAAACACTCTCTACGCTACCAGGCTATACACAGTCTATCTACCAGTCTATACACAGTCTATCTACCAGGCTATACACAGTCTATCTACCAGTCTATACACAGTCTATCTACCAGTCTATACACAGTCTATCTACCAGGCTATACACAGTCTATCTACCAGGCTATACACAATCACGCTGATGCTGCTTTGTGAGGTTGTTGAGAGGGGACACAGAGGAAGAAAGTATGGGGGAGGGAGGGGGAGTTGTGTTGTGAACTCACTGACACTAGCAGCTACCCAGTGAGGGAGTGGAAGGGTTTTTACCTTGGTTATTGCCCTGCCTTAGTTTCCATCCCCCATCATCACTAAAACAGATTATGCTGGAAATGTAGATAAATTGATATGAATGGCATTGCATATTTCTTTCAACATAACTTGAGTGTCAAGGTGGTAGTAATCACTGTAGAGATAGGCTAGACCTGGGGGTCATGACCTTTTTATTTGTATTTATTTGATTTAAACTTTGTTTAACGAGGCAAGTCAGTTAAGAACAAATTCTTATTTACAATGACGGTCTACCCCGGCCAAACCCGGACAACGCTGGGCCAATTGTGCGCCGCCCTATGGGACTCCCAATCACGGCCTGGATGTGATGCAGCCTGGACCTTAGTGTACTCTCTTTTATATGAAACGTCTGCTTTAACACATCTGTCAGTAGCTTTAGCAGGGTTGTATTAAAATAAAATACATTTTTATTGGTCACATACCCATATTTAGCAAATGTTATTGCAAATGTAGCGAAATGCTTGTGTTCCTAGCTCCAACAGTGCCATAGTATCTAACAATTCACAACAATACACACAAATCTAAAAGTAAAAGAATTAAGAAATGTATCAATATTAGGACGTGCAATGTCAGCGTGGCATTGACTAGAATACAGTAGAATACATTATACAATGACTTCAGAAAGTGTTCAGACCCCTTTACTTTTCCCACAGTACAGCCTTATTCTAAATTTGATGAAATAAAAAAATCCTCAGCAATCTACACACAATACCCCATAATAACAAAGCGCAAACATGTTTTCAGAGATGTTGCTATGAGACTCAAAATTGAGTTCAGGTGCATCCTGTTTCCATTGATCATCCATGAGATGTATTTATTTATAATTTATTTATATTTCACCTTTATTTAACCAGGTAGGCTAGTTGAGAACAAGTTCTCATTTACAACTGCGACCTGACCAAGATAAAGCAAAGCAGTTTGACACATACAACAACACAGTTACACATGGAATAAACAAACATACGGTCAATAATACAGTAGAAAAAGTCTATATACAGCATGTGCAAATGAGGTAGGTTAAGGGAGTTAAGGCAATAAATAGGCCATGGTGGCGAAGTACTTAGAATATAGCAATTAAACACTGGAATGGTAGATGTGCAGAAGATGAATGTGCAAGTAGAGATACTGGGGTGCAAAGGAGCAAGATAAATAAATAAATACAGTATGGGGATGAGGTAGTTGGATGTGCTATTTACAGATGGGCTATGTAAAGGTGCAATGGTGCAGTGTGAGCTGCTCTGACAGCTGGTGCTTTAAGCTAGTGAGGGAGATATGTTTCTCCAGCTTCAGTGATTTTTGCAGTTTGTCCCAGTCATTGGCAGCAGAGAACTGGAAGGAAAGGCGGCCAAAGGAAGAATTGGCTTTGGGGGTGACCAGTGAGATATACCTGCTGGAGCACGTGCTACGGGTGGGTGCTGCTATGGTGACCAGTGAGCTGAGATAAGGCGGGGCTTTACCTAGCAGAGACTTGTAGATGCCCTGGAGCCAGTGGGTTTGGTGACGAGTATGAAGCGAGGGCCAGCCAATGAGAGCATACAGGTCGCAGTGGTGGGTAGTATATGGGGCTTTGGTGACAAAACGGATGGCACTGTGATAGACTGCATCCAATTTGTGTTGGAGGCTATTTTGTAAATGACATTGCCGATGTCCAGGATCGGTAGAATAGTCAGATTTACAAGGGTATGTTTGGCAGCATGAGTGAAGGGTGCATTGTTGCGAAATAGGAAGCCGATTATAGATTTAATTTGGGATTGGAGATGCTTAATGTGAGTCTGGAAGGAGAGTTTACAGTCTAACCAGACACCTAGGTAATTGTAGTTGTCCACATATTCTAAGTCAGAACCGTCCAGAGTAGTGATGTTGGACAGGCGGGCAGGTGCGGGCAGCGATCGGTTGAAGAGCATGCATTTAGTTTTACTTGCGTTTAAGAGCAGTTGGAGGCCACGGAAGGAGAGTTGTATGGCATTGAAGCTCATCTGGAGGTTAGTTAACACAGTGTCCAAAGAAGGGCCAGAAGTATACAGAATGGTGTCGTCTGTGTAGAGGTGGATCAGAGAATCACCAGCAGCAAGAGCGACGTCATTGATGTATACAGAGAAAAGAGTCGGCCCGAGAATTGAACCCTGTGGCACCCCCATAGAGACTGCCAGAGGTCCGGACAACAGGCCCTCCGATTTGACACACTGAACTGTTCCTACAACTTGATTGGTGTCCACCCGGACATAATTTGGAAAGGAACACAACTGTCCATAGAAGGTCCCACAGTTGACAGTGCATGTCAGAACAAAAACCAAGCCATGAGGTCGAAGGAATTGTCCGTAGACGTCCGAGACAGGATCGTGTCAAGGCACAAATCTGGGGATGTGTACCAAAAGGTCGCCAAGAACACAGTGGCCTCCACCATTCTTAAATGGAATAAGTTTGGAACCACCAAGACTCTTCCTAGACCTGGCCGCCTAGCCAAACTGAGCAATCGGGGGAGGTGACCAAAAACCCGATGGTCACTCTGTGTCACGACTTCCGCCGAAGTCGGCGCCTCTCCTTGTTTGAGCGGCGATCAACGTCACCGGCTTTCTAGCCATTGTCACTCCATATTTCATATATCCATTTGTTTTGTCTTGTTCCATACAAACCTGGTTTTCATTCCCCAATCAATCTACATGTATTTAACCCTCTGTTTCCCATCATGTCTTTGTGTGTAATTGTTTCATGTTATGTGGTGTTTTATTATTCGCTTGACTTTTGTTACGTTCCGTGTTTTGAGCGCGTTTGATTTATGTAGTGCTCTCGTTTTTGGAACGAAAATAAAAATGCGCCTGTTAACATTAATCTGCTCTCCTGCACCTGACTTCGCCTCTAGTACACCCCTTGACAGAATTACACACCTACTATGGAGTCAGCAGGAGCGCGTCCAGGAACATTCGGCTATGATACATCATCTTGGTACCATGATGGATCGCGTTGTCCAGAATATGAACCGCTGGGAGAGACAGGCAGTCTCTCCAGTGCCTCGACCAGCGCAACCGGGGTTGCCTCTACCCGTCCCATCTGGAGCCACTCCTAGTGGGATACGTCTCTCCCATCCCAGGGAGTATGATGGGACAGCCACATAGTGCCAGGGATTCTTATTACAGCTGGACCTTTACCTGGCCACTGTGCACCCAGCTCCCACGGAAAGGGAGAGAGTGTCAGCCCTCGTCTCATGCCTCTCAGGGAGAGCTCTGGAGTGGGCAAACGCTGTATGGGGAGAAGATGACGCGGCGTTGGACCACTTCGAGGAGTTCACCCGTCGCTTCCGGGCCGTTTTCGACCATCCGCCCAAAGGGAGAGCGGCGGGAGAACGGCTCTTCCATTTGAGGAAGGGGTCGAGGAGCGCCCTGGAATTCCGGACCTTGGCCGCCGGAGCAGGCTGGAGCGACAGGGCCCTCATCGACCAATATCGGTGCAGCCTGCGAGAGGACGTCCGACGAGAGCTGGCCTGCAGGGATGCCACCATCTCTTTCGACCAACTGGTGAATTTGTCCTCACCTCATGTGAGTTTGCACCACACTCATCTAGAGTCCTCTGTTGTCCAAATGTTTGTACCTGTTTTTTGAGTTTTCCCCACATTCCCAGCATAAGGCGCTCGTAAATGTCGATTCAGGCGCAGCTGTAAATTTTATTGACAGAGCGTTAGCCATTAGTTTAGGGATTCCCATTTTTCCTGTAGTTAGACCCTTCCCGGTACACGTTCCCGGTACACGCTCTGGATAGTCGACCATTAGGGTCCGGGCTAATCAGGGAGGCCACCATCTCCTTGGCCATGGTGACGCAGGGGGATCACAAGGAGAGAATCAGCGTCTTCCTCATTGACTCTCCTGCATTTCCTGTGGTACTAGGCCTTCCCTGGTTGGCTCATCATAACCCTACCATTTCCTGGCAACAGAGGGCTCTCACGGGGTGGTCGCGAGGGAGGTGTGTAGGGGTTTCCGTTGGTGCTACCATGGTAGAAATTCCATACCAGGTCTCCACCGTGCGCATCCCCCCTGAATATGCCGATTTGGCTCTCGCCTTCTGTAAAAAGAAGGCGACTCAATTACCACCTCATCGACGGAGGGATTGTGCGATAAATCTCCTGGCAGACGCCCCGCTTCCCAGGAGTCACGTGTATCCCCTGTCGCAAGCGGAGACGGTGGCTATGGATACATATGCCTCTGAATCCCTGCGTCAGGGTTACATTTGGCCCTCTACTTCACCCGCTTCCTTGAGTTTCTTTTTTGTGAAGAAGAAGGGTGGAGGTTTACGCCCGTGCATTGACTATAGAGGTCTCAATCAAATCACGGTGAGGTACAGTTACCCATTACCTATTATCGCCATGGCGATTGAGTCAGTGCATGGGGCGCGCTTCTTCACAAAACTGGATCTCAGAAGTGCGTATAACCTGGTGCGTATCCGGGAGGGAGACGAGTGGAAGACAGCGTTTAGTACCACCACAGGGCATTATGAGTACCTCGTCATGCCGTATGGGTTGATGAATGCTCCATCAGTTTTCCAATCCTTTGTGGGCGATATTTTCAGGGACCTGCACGGGCAGTGTGTAGTGGTGTATATCGATGACATTCTGATATACTCCACTACACGCGCCGAGCATGTGTCCTTGGTGCGCAAGGTACTTGGATGACTGTTGGAGCATGACCTGTATGTCAAGGCTGAGAAATGCTTGTTCTTTCAGCAGGCCGTCTCCTTCCTAGGGTATCGCATTTCCACATCAGGGGTGGAGATGGAGAGTGACCGCATTGCAGCCATGCGTAATTGGCCGACTCCCACCATGGTAAAGGAGGTGCAGCGCTTTTTAGGGTTTGCCAATAACTACCGGAGATTTATCTGGGGTTTTGGCCAGGTTGCTGCTCCCATTACCTCACTGCTAAAGGGGGGTCCTGTACGGTTGGCCAGACGGAAGCCACTCCTCATTAAAAGGCACATGACAGCCTCCAATTGACTCAAATGATGTCAATTAGCCTATCAGAAGCTTCTAAAGCCATGACAACATTTTCTGGAGTTTTCCAAGCTGTTTAAAAGCACAGTCAACTTAGTGTATGTAACCTTCTGACCCACTGGAATTGTGATACAGTGAATTACAAGTAAAATAATCTGTCTGTAAACAATTGTTGGGAAAATGACTTGTGTCATGCACAAAGTAGATGTCCTAACCGACTTGCCAAAACTATAGTTTGTTAACAAGAAATTATTGGATTGGTTGAAAAATGAGTTTTAAAACTCCAACCTAAGTGTATGTAAACTTCCAACTTCAACTGTAGGTATTCCTCTTGTCCAGATGGGATAGGGCAGTAGCGGTAGCATTGTCTGTGGATCTATTGGGGAGGTATGAAAATTGAAGTGGGTCTAGAGTGTCAGGTAAAGTGGAGGTGATATGATCCTTAACTACATTTACATTACATTTAAGTCATTTAGCAGACGCTCTTATCCAGAGCGACTTACAAATTGGAAAGTCCCAGTCAGCGTGATCAATACAATCTTGGAGCATGGATTCTGATTGGTCAGACCAGCATTAAATAGATGCTGGTACTTCCCGTTTGAGTTGGGAAGAGGAGGATCTTTGGGTCTTCGCTTGACTAGTCACCCTTATCTCACTGTACGTGTGGTTAGTAACCATGGCAATGCAGCGTAAAGGCGGTTTCCTGACATTTTTGTTCGGGGAAGTTGGCTCAGCAAAGCATTGTAATCCAGATATTATTTTTAGACTGTAAACCTGAGGCTCAGAGTGTTGTTGATGCAGGATATAAACTGAGTGACTAGCAGTATTTCCCCATACTAAGGCAGAACAGAGAGACTGGGCTGAGACGGGCAAATTCAGATTCTTTGTAGATTTTGTACCTTTCATAATTTGCACCATTTTGTAGCTCTTCTTCTAGTCTGCTTTCCCCCAATGCAATCCTGTGTTTGAAATATATTTAATTTCTTAAATCAAATAAAAAACATTTATGGGTGCCTACATTTGTCCTATTTCACACAGTGTGTATTAATACCAGAGCATGTGAGTGAAGTTGAGCGGTTGGAAATCCCACTCATCGCTCATGGCACTCCATGTGCTTCCCTACAGCCCTGGTAAAAACCGCTCCGCGCTCACATGACAAAATAAACTGCAGCTCCAAATTCACACGCCCATCTATTTTTGTGACTACCTGAACCTACAAATTGATTTTTAGGTATTGAAACCAAACCATATGGATTTCAATGAAAAGTATTTGAATAAACATGAAAAGGTGAATGTAAGAAGTGAACATAATTTCAAATAAGCTACATGTCATATTAAACAGCATATAAACACTCTAAATAGGTCAGGAGCCAGACAGGGAGACTAAGGCTATATTATTTCAAGGCTATAGCCTTCAAATAAATACCGTTTTTCTTTGCTTTCTATACTTGGGCCTAAAGGTTTTTAGGCAAAATAACCTAATCAAACGGAAAGCCCCTTGAACGTGGGAATGTGCCAGGCCTATTGGGACAAAATCAATTAAAGCTTATTGTATAGATAATAACATTTTAAGAGATCAGATTTTTGGTTTATAAATACTTTGCTACAATGACACACTTTCACATCTACCAACCTCATTCCTTTCAGCACATGCAATCACAGATCCTTTTGGGATATGTGTCTTTTCAGATTCAACAATGATTCTTTAGTTGTGGCAGACCCAGGAGCAATTATGGTTAAGTGCCTTGCTCAAGGGCACAGACAGATTTTTCACCTTGTCAGCTTGGGGATTCGAACTTACGACCTTTTGTTTACTGGCCCAATGCTCTAACCGCTATGCTATGTGATGTTGTTTTAAATTATGAACTTAATGACTTTATATATTTAAATCTCAGACAAATCCCAGTCACAGTCATCGATCTTATCAAAGCTCAATGAGGTGGAGCGGTAGTATGTGAGACAGCTCTGTGTTTCCCCGTTCATCAGCTGTGTTGTCCCAGCCGTGCCTCTGACCGTTATTGCTTTACTCTGTGTATGTGTGTAACAGGCTCTAATAAACGTCCAGGCCTTTCTGCCTGCTCTGACATGCAGACCGTGAAGGTCACGGCTATTAGATGGTAAAAGCGTATAGGCCACAGCTGGGCTAGAGCTGCCCTGGGCTGGATGCTCAGTAGGATAGGAAAGAAGGAGGAGCAGTGAGAGGGAGATCTGTAAGAGATCATTAGTTGCTGATGGAAGTTTGTGAAGATTAGTGAGCTTTTTTAAGTGGAAGGTCTATGAGAAGAAGTCTGTAGATTTTGAGCTGTCTGAGAAAGATGGTGAGAGATTGTATAAGCTAGGGCTCAATGACAGGTCTGTCTGAGAAGACTATGTGTGAGAGAGAGAGAGAGAGGTTGACAGTACGAGAGGTCTTTGAGAGAGAGAGAGAGAGAGAGAGAGAGAGAGAGAGAGAGAGAGGTTGACAGTATGAGAGGTCTTTGAGAGAGAGGGCGAGAGAGAGAGAGAGAGGTTGACAGTATGAGAGGTCTTTGAGAGAGAGAGGTTAACAGTATGAGGTATTTGAGAAGGCGAAGGAGAGAGAGACGGAGGTTGACAGTATGAGTGGTCTTTGAGAGAGAGAGAGGTTGACAGTATGAGGTATTTGAGAGAGAGAGTTGACAGTATGAGGTATTTGAGAGAGAAAGAGGTTGACAGTATGAGGTATTTGAGAGAGAGAGAGGTTGACAGTATGAGGTATTTGAGAGAGAGAGAGGTTGACAATATGAGGTATTTGAGAGAAAGAAAGCGAGAGAGAGAGCGATTGACTGTATGAGGTATTTGAGAGGGCGAGAGAGAGAAAGAGAGAGAGCTCATCCTCACTCATCTGTCTGTCAGTGTTCACACTTTGACAGACTCTGTTTGAGCTTCTGAGGCCAACGCTGTAGGAGTTCAGCTGTGATCCCTATAGCTGTGATCCCTGTGATCTCCCCCCCCCCACACACACTTCAATCCCCTTTTGATGAGATGGCTCCTTTTGATCCTCAGTCCCTGACACCACCAGATCAAGCCCTGACTCTTTAAGTGCTCCTCCAGCATATCTTAGAGTAGATACACCAAACACACACTTGGAAACAACAGTCAGTTCTGCTAATATAGTTTATTCACTTCTAAGGCAGCAGCTACTCTTCCTGGGCTCCAGCAACACATATTAGATTTCACAGAACATTTTTTCTGCCAAAGTATCTTTGATACAGTATATCAGTGATGACTATTGATTTTGAAATGTCACGAGGGATAGGCCTATTTTCATCGTGTTTGAATGTTGTGTTCGGCTCAGAGATGTTTTTAAAGAAACATTAAACCACTTTTGTTAGCGATTCATAAAACATACAGGTCATGACCGCATCCTCTGATTTAGCTTTTAGAGAACTATGTTGATTTAACATGAAGCAAAACAATACTTTATCTGAGACCTATGTAAATTGCCTCTGCTTCAGAGTAAGAAGGGGAAAAGAATCAAACAGAAATGTAATAAACAGGGACAGTTTGTCTTAAAGACCTCTTTTAGAAATATTGTGTTTGGGTGACATCCAGGTTTCTTGCCAGATATCGCTATTCCAAGCCTGAAGTATTCCCAAGTGGCCTTAGTGCTGTTATGGAAAATACTGCAGAAGTCCCCCCCCACCCCCAAAACAAAATCACCCCATCTTTTCATCACATTATCATCTATAAAGCTTTGTTGGATGAACTCCCTCCCAGCTCATTTACATTGATATGAAATGTTTGAATAAATGTGACGAGGAGCTCCCTGTCCATTATGTGGTCACTACCCAGCTATAATGTGTCTAGAAGCAGCATTGCTCTTAAACGCAGTACCCTGTGGAGAGAAAATAGTCCCCAACCTTCTTCTTTGTGTCTGATATTTTTTGGGCACAGAGGCGTTTCATTCAGGGATGAGGTTCAGAAGTTCATCCTTTTTCGTTGCAACCTGCGTTTGACCTCACAGAGCGCTCGCTGGGCTGGGCTGGGTGGCTCGCTGGGCTGGGCTGGGCTGGGCTGGGCTGGGTGGCTCGCTGGGCTGGGTGGCTGGGTTGCTGGGTTGCTGCAGGAAGGGAGTGAGGGAGGGCTGCAGAAACACACCCTGGGACCCTTTGATTAGACTCAGCACTCAAAAGATGCTGGGACCCAAAGAACAACACACATCCTGATGGGTGTGAAAATACACTACATGACCAAAAGTATGTGGGCACCGGTGTTGTGCGATTACACCTGGCTTGCAGTGGGTGTTCCAAATAATCCCAAAGGTGCTCGATCGGATTGAAGTCAGGGCTCTGTGCAGGCCAGTCAAGTTCTTCCACACCGATCTCGATAAACCATTTCTGTATGGACCTTGCTTTGTGCATTGGGGCACTGTCATGCTGAAGCAGGAAAGGACTTTCCCCAAACTGTTGCCACAAAGTTGTGCGCACAGTATTGTGTAGAATGTCATTGTATGCTGTCGCGTTAAGATTTCTCTTCACTGGAACTAAGGGGCCTAACTCAAACTATGAAAAACAGCCCCAGACCATTATATCCTCCTCCACCAAACTTTACAGTTGGCACTATTACTCTGGGAAGGTAGCGTTCTCCTGGCATCTGCCAAATCCAGATTCATCCATCGGACTGCCAGATTGTGAAGGGTGATTCATCACTCCAGAGAACGCGTTTCCACTGCTCCAGAGTCCAATGGCGGCAAGTTTTACACCAGTCCAGCCAACGCTTGGCATTGTGGATGGTGATCTTAGGCTTATGTGCGGCTGCTTTGGAACTCGTTAGTGAATGTTGCAACCGATGACAGACGATTTGTTCGCGCTATGCGCTTCAGCACTCAGGGGTACCGTCCTGCAAGCTTGTGTGGTCTACCACTTCACGGCTGAACCGTTGTTGCCCCTAGACGTTTCCACTTCACAACAACAGCACCTACAGTTGACCGGGGCAGCTCTAGCAGCGCAGACATTTTACAAACTGATTTGTTGGAAAGGTGGCATCCTATGACTGTGCCACGTTGAAAGTCACTGAGTTCTTCAGTAAGGCCATTCTACTGCCAGTGTTTGTCTATGGAGATTGCATGGCGGTGTGCTCGATTTTATACACCTGTCAGAAAAGGGTTTGGCTGAAATAGCCGAATCCACTAATTTGAAGGGGTGTCCACATACTTTTGGTGTATCCTGTCAAGCATCCCCTTCCCCTGTGTGTTGATTTGATGTGACTAGCAGTGATGAGGAGACAGAGAGTTTATGTAAACATCAACAGATACATTCTGACGAGACAAGATGACAACCTGTCAAAATGTTTATTGTTTCCTGACCTGAAGAGATGATCTGTGAGAGGAGGAAGAGAGTGATGAGGAGACAGAGAGTTTATGTAAACATCAACAGATACATTCTGACAAGACAAGATGACAACCTGTCAAAATGTTTATTGTTTCCTGACCTGAAGAGATGATCTTTGAGAGAAGGAAGAGAGTGATGAGGTCAAATAGGAAATGAGAAACAATGGACCGTCAGTCAGCAGTGACAGGAGGTATAGTACAATACCATGCGAGCTGGGAAACCTGTCTGCCTGGCTGACGCAGAGGGCAATGTTACGCACGCACGTACACGCACACACACACACACACACACATCATCATCATTTCTCATTTCTATTTTTTCGGACAGGGTGTTTTTGCCTCAGCAAAAATATACTGTATATTTACTTCCATAGGCAAGGTCAACCCATTCCATGAAGGAAAAGTACATTTGATTTCCATTGTTTTGAAAGATGAAATCAATTAGCTGGTTTGGGGTCAGTAGTGACACTCATACTGTACAAACATCCCACATCCGCCAGCCCAGGGCTCAGGGTGTGGGTTCACCTCATGTCAGGGGCCCTGCCTGCCTGACAGCCCAGCCAAGTGGAAAACCTGAGCTCACATCACTGCATTAGCATTCAAAGCATGTACTTACACTCAGAGGGACCTGCCTCCAAACTGACAGCCATGGATGTGTATGTGTTTGTGTGCGTGTGCACGTGGTCTAACTTTACTATCCTTTTGGGTTCCATAAGTCCTCACAAGGATAATAAAGCAAGGAACATTTAACAAGTGAGAACATTTCGCCGGTCCCCAAAAGGAAAAATGCTACTTTAGGCTTAGGGGTTAGGTTTAGGCTTAGGGGTTAGGTTTAGAGTTAGCTTTAGAATTAGGGTTAGAAGTTGTGGTTAGGTTTAGGCTTAAGGGTTTGGGGTTTGGGGTTATGTTTAGGGTTAGGGTTAGGGTTAGGGTTAGGTTAAGGGTTAGGGTTAGGGGAAATTGGATTTTGAATGGGAATACATTGTTGGGTCCCCAATTGGATAGTAAAACCAACGTACACGTGCGGGTGTGTGAGAGTGTGTGAAAATCCTGTCAGAAGATGACTATTTGACCTTTGCCCTCTGCTTCACCTAGGCAGACAGGTTCTCCAGCTCCTATGGTACTGTACTACGCGTCACTCCTGACTGATGATGTACGGTTTCTCATTTCCTATTTGACCTTATCACTCTCTTCCATTCTTTCCAGTGTGGGCAACAACAAGACCCCACATGAAGCACAGCAGAGTCCAGGGGCTGTGGCCTCAACTCTAACTATCCTATGTCTCAGGTGCACCTCTCTTTAATATTGAATGGCAGTGTTCTAAGAAAGAGGGTTGTTTTTTAGGAATCCATTGATTCCTGCTCTTTTACGTACTTCTTTCCTTCAGTGCAGAAGATTATTTTAGATTCTTATTATTTTCAATAAATTCCACAACCAAATGTATTCTTGCCCCATCCTCCTCTCTTTCTCTCCCTCGTGCCGGGTTGAGAATCAGAAGTGGTAAACTAACAGACAATTCAGGAGCTATCACTGACTGACGGATCCCACTAACTCATCTCTCCGTCGCAAGGCAGCCTTCAGGGTTTTTTCAGGAGCTTTAGGCTGACTGAATGGGGTCAACACCTCCACAAACCACAGAACAGCAGTCCCTGTGATAGAGACTGGAGGAGTCCTCTACAAGCCTGGTCTCAGATCTGTTTGTGCTGTATTGCCAATACTCCTAGGGTTGTTGGCTATACAGCACAGATCTGGGACCAGGCTAAGCAAGCCATTGTCCTCCGTTGGATTTCTATTTGAATGTGAGGTACACAAATGACTGTCAGAGAGGGTGGGTGTCACCGGAGCCCAAAGCTGTCCTGTCCTGTCATCCTCAGCTCTGTTTGCTCGCTGTATTTGCTCCAGCATTAAGCACAATGTTGACAGAAACTATACTGGAAGAGTGTTAGGCTTAGATATGCCCTATGAGGCATTGGAGCGTACATGTGGAGTTTTTGTTCTGTTTTCTTGGACATGTGTGTCATGATGTGTGTCATGATGTTATGGGTTGTCTGACCATGATCTGAGACCTTGTCATGTCACTGTAGTGTCTTGATGCAACAAGTGTAAATGTTGTGCAATGTCAACTGCACGTCGACAGAAAATACATTTGGTCCAATATGTTCTCACCCTTTTTCTCAGTGCTATTGAAACCAGTTTATGGAGTTCAAGTTGCTTCCATAAACCAAGAGTCCAGGCATCCAATGGGTAGATGGATAGACCAACAGAGAGCCGGACAAATTTACCCTGACTGGAATTCCCCTCCCTAAGGTTTAGTTGTCCTCTTTCTACCATGAAGTGGTCTCAGCCGTCATGCTCCCCACTAGTGGTTAATTGAGCCCCTGCCAGGCCTGCCTCTTTATTGCCTTCATTTGTCAAAGCCCACCAAGCTGAATGGAGCGTTAAACAAATGGAGTCTCCTCTGGCTTCTTTCCCCTTCTCTCAGCGCAAACAGGCTAGGGCAGTGCCGTCCAGGACAAACACTGGCCCAACAATAGGAGCTCTGCTGGGGGGAGCTGGGCAGCAGACACCCCCTAGCCCTGACTTCTCCATGGTCCTGGTGATGCTGGAGTCACAGTGGAGTGGGGCGGGGGTGGGATGGGTGATCTGTTGAGATAATGTATTGCCCTCCTCCTCTGCGTCCCCCTCTATCCTTCACGTCCCCATTAACCCTCCGCCAAGGTTTCCCTCGCTCCACTAATCCCCTTTATACACACACACACAAATGCAATCACACTCACACACACACACCGGTTTGAGCAGGTTAAATGAAAAGGAGGGGGGGGGTTAATGGCCAAAACAGAATAAAGCGGGCTACAGACAGGCTGGCAGCCTGGATGGGAAGGGACTGGAGGACTGGAGGGACAGGTGTACAGTGGACGGTATTGTGTGGAGCTGAGTGCTGCCATGTGCTGCCATCCCTCCCTCCATCACGTCATGGCCACGCCAGACAAGGCCTGCCATTCAGCTCAGCCATCTTTGTTTGGCTGGCAAGGTCAGAAGGAAGAAGACATGCAATGTACAGAACAGAGAGAGAGAGCCAGAGCCCACTCAGCCCAGAGCCATATGGAATAGAACAGACCCAGTGGAGACAGAGAGGAGAGCCAGAGCCCACTCAGCCCAGAGCCATATGGAATAGAACAGACCCAGTGGAGACAGAGAGGAGAGCCAGAGCCCACTCAGCCCAGAGCCATATGGAATAGAACAGACCCGGTGGAGACAGAGAGGAGAGCCAGAGCCCACTCAGCCCAGAGCCATATGGAATAGAACAGACCCAGTGGAGACAGAGAGGAGAGCCAGAGCCCACTCAGCCCAGAGCCATATGGAATAGAACAGACCCAGTGGAGACAGAGAGGAGAGCTAGAGCCCACTCAGCCCAGAGCCATATGGAATAGAACAGACCCGGTGGAGACAGAGAGGAGAGCCAGAGCCCACTCAGCCCAGAGCCATATGGAATAGAACAGACCCGGTGGAGACAGAGAGGAGAGCCAGAGCCCACTCAGCCCAGAGCCATATGGAATAGAACAGACCCGGTGGAGACAGAGAGGAGAGCCAGAGCCCACTCAGCCCAGAGCCATATGGAATAGAACAGACCCGGTGGAGATAGAGAGGAGAGCCAGAGCCCACTCAGCCCAGAGCCATATGGAATAGAACAGACCCGGTGGAGACAGAGAGGAGAGCCAGAGCCCACTCAGCCCAGAGCCATATGGAATAGAACAGACCCAGTGGAGACAGAGAGGAGAGCCAGAGCCCACTCAGCCCAGAGCCATATGGAATAGAACAGACCCGGTGGAGACAGAGAGGAGAGCCAGAGCCCACTCAGCCCAGAGCCATATGGAATAGAACAGACCCAGTGGAGACAGAGAGGAGAGCCAGAGCCCACTCAGCCCAGAGCCATATGGAATAGAACAGACCCGGTGGAGACAGAGAGGAGAGCCAGAGCCCACTCAGCCCAGAGCCATATGGAATAGAACAGACCCAGTGGAGTCAGAGAGGAGAGGCAGAGTTGAGCAGCCTGCCAGAGCCATTGTGTGGCTGGGCTTTGTGTGTCTGCTGCTGCTGCAGACTTCACTTAGAGGATCAGATTAACTCACAGATTGTCAGATCATTCCAATTTACATTGAGAATAGAGCAGGCTTTCGAATGGCTCCTTCTTGGGAGCTGAATCTCTAGAATGTCCATCCTCTAACAGGAAAGGCAGGATGCCCTTATGGAAAAACCAAATGATTTCACACGTTTTGCACACGTGAAATCATGTGAAACTATGTGTTTTTGGAATACTTCACATGTGATGATATTTTTCAAAGTTTCACATGTGATCACACAACCTTTGTGGATTAAAATGTTCACATTGTCACAATTCCGATGGTGGAAATGAAGGAGTCAGGTGCAGAGAGCAGGGTAATCTCAATCAAGTGGATTTATTATTTCACCCAGAAATAATCTCATAAACGGCGACGCCACACAAACAACGGGCGCGTCAAAATACTGTCCAACATAAGTAGGACTGAAATCCACTATACAAAACACCAGCAACACAAACAGAAAAACAAGCCCGCACAAAAGTCAGCGGGCCAACTGGGTTTAAATACCCCCTTCCCTAAACACAAAACAGGTGATACCAATTAGACAAACTCAAAAGAAAACAGAAAAGGGGATCGGTGGCAGCTAGTAGACCGGAGACGACGACCGCCGAGCGCCGCCCGAACGGGAAGAGGCACCATCCTCGGCGGGATTCGTAACACACATGAGATTTCACAGGTGATGCCCTGCAAAAAAAGTCTTTATGATACACACAGTGCTTTTAACGTAAAGTATTTTCAACTTACATATTTAACACACTTTGACTACATTGTGTGTTTATACAGTAATTATTATTCAACATGTCGTTACCTGGGATTTGAACTCACCACCTCTTGGTTCTCTGCGTTCCAATCATCCTGCTATGCCACCATGTCTGTGTCAATAACTGATTTCACTTGTATTCCTACACTTTGGACTTCAAATTCAATTTCAAGTGTTCCAAAAACACGTTTTCACATGATTTCACATGTGACCTGTCACATGTACTGTAAAATGTGAAATGTGAAGTGTTGCAAAAAGTGTACCAAAAACATGACTTCACAAGTCTAGTCCATGGATAACAAATCATCCATGGACTAGACTTCCCTCTGGTTAGGTTTTAGAGATCATCCATGGACTAGACTTCCCTCTCGTTAGGTTTTAGAGATCATCCATGGACTAGACTTCCTTCTGGTTAGGTTTTAGAGATCATCCATGGACTAGACTTCCCTCTGGTTAGGTTTTAGAGATCATCCATGGACTAGACTTCCCTCTCGTTAGGTTTTAGAGATCATCCATGGACTAGACTTCCTTCTGGTTAGGTTTTAGAGATCATCCATGGACTAGACTTCCCTCTGGTTAGGTTTTAGAGATCATCCATGGACTAGACTTCCCTCTGGTTAGGTTTTAGAGATCATCCATGGACTAGACTTCCCTCTGGTTAGGTTTTAGAGATCATCCATGGACTAGACTTCCCTCTGGTTAGGTTTTAGAGATCATCCATGGACTAGACTTCCCTCTGGTTAGGTTTTAGATATCATCCATGGACTAGACTTCCCTCTGGTTAGGTTTTAGAGATCATCCATGGACTAGACGTCCTTCTGGGTAGGTTTTAGAGATAATTTAGAGATCATCCATGGACTAGACTTCCCTCTGGCTAGGTTTTAAAGATCATTTAGAGATCATCCATGGACGAGACTTCCTTCTGGTTAGGTTTTAAAGATAATTTAGAGATCATCCATGGACTAGACTTCCTTTTGGTTAGGTTTTAAATATAATTTAAAGATCATCCATGGACTAGACTTCCTTCTGGCTAGGTTTTAAAGATAATTTAGAGATCATCCATGGACTAGACTTCCCTCTGGCTAGGTTTTAAAGATACTTTAGAGATCATCCATGGACTAGACTTCCCTCTGGCTAGGTTTTAAAGATAATTTAGAGATCATCCATGGACTAGACTTCCTTCTGGCTAGGTTTTAGAGCTCATTCATGGACTAGACTTTCTTATGGCTAGGTTTAAGAGATCATCCATGGACTAGACTTTCCTACCTACAGTATTTTTTTTTTTTTTTTTTTTTTTTAACCTTTATTTAACCAGGTAGGCAAATTGAGAACACGTTCTCATTTACAATTGCGACCTGGCCAAGATAAAGCAAAGCAGTTCGACACATACAACAACACATAGTTACACATGGAGTAAAAACAAACATATAGTCAATAATACAGTGAAAAAAATAAAATAAAAATAAGTCTATATACAATGTGAGCAAGTGAGGTGAGATAAGGGAGGTGAAGGCAAACAGATATATGTATAAATAAATAAAAATATAAAAAGGCCATGGAGGCGAAGTGAGTACAACACAGCAAGTAAAATAAAAACTAAAAAAAACACTGGAATGGTTGGTTTGCATTGGAAGAAAGTGCAAAGTAGAGACAGAAATAATGGGGTGCAAAGGAGCAAAATAAATTAATAAATAAATACAGTAGGTAAAGAGGTAGTTGTTTGGGCTAAATTGTAGATGGGTTATGTACAGGTGCAGTAATCTATGAGCTGCTCTGACAGCTGGTGCTTAAAGCTAGTGAGGGAGATAGGTGTTTCCAGTTTCAGAGATTTTTGTAGTTCGTTCCAGTCATTGGCAGCAGAGAACTGGAAGGAGAGGCGTCCAAAGGAAGAATTGGTTTTGGGGGTGACTAGAGAGATATACCTGCTGGAGCGCGTGCTACGGGTAGGTGCTGCTATGGTGACCAGCGAGCTGAGATAAGGGGGGACTTTACCTAGCAGGGTCTTGTAGATGACCTGGAACCAGTGGGTTTGGCGACGAGTATGAAGCGAGGGCCAGCCAACGAGAGTGTACAGGTCGCAGTGGTGGGTAGTATATGGGGCTTTGGTGACAAAACGGATGGCACTGTGATAGACTGCATCCAATTTATTGAGTAGGGTTTTGGAGGCTATTTTGTAAATGACATCACCGAAGTCGAGGATTGGTAGGATGGTCAGTTTTACAAGGGTATGTTTGGCAGCATGAGTAAAGGATGCTTTGTTGCGGAATAGGAAGCCAATTCTAGATTTGACTTTGGATTGGAGATGTTTGATGTGGGTCTGGAAGGAGAGTTTACAGTCTAACCAGACACCTAGGTATTTGTAGTTGTCCACATATTCTAAGTCAGAGCCGTCCAAAGTAGTGATGTTGGACAGGCGGGCAGGAGCAGGCAGCGATCGGTTGAAGAGCATGCATTTGGTTTTACTTGTATTTAAGAGCAGTTGGAGGCCACGGAAGGAGAGTTGTATGGCATTGAAGCTCGCCTGGAGGGTTGTTAACACAGTGTCAAAAGAAGGGCCAGAAGTATACAGAATAGTGTCGTCTGCGTAGAGGTGGATCAGAGAATCACCAGCAGCAAGAGCGACATCATTGATGTAAACAGAGAAGAGAGTCGGTCCAAGAATTGAACCCTGTGGCACCCCCATAGAGACTGCCAGAGGCCCGGACAACAGACCCTCCGATTTGACACACTGAACTCTATCAGAGAAGTAGTTGGTGAACCAGGCGAGGCAATCATTAGAGAAACCAAGGCTGTCGAGTCTGCCAATGAGGATGTGGTGATTGACAGAGTCAAAAGCCTTGGCCAGGTCAATGAATACGGCTGCACAGTATTGTTTCCTATCGATGGCGGTTACGATATCGTTTATGACCTTGAGCGTGGCTGAGGTGCACCCATGACCAGCTCTGAAACCAGATTGCATAGCGGAGAAGGTGTGGTGTGATTCGAAATGGTCGGTAATCTGTTTGTTGACTTGGCTTTCGAAGACCTTAGAAAGGCAGGGTAGGATAGATATAGGTCTGTAGCAGTTAGGGTCAAGGGTGTCCCCCCCTTTGAAGAGGGGGATAACCGCAGCTGCTTTCCAATCTTTGGGGATCTCAGACGACACGAAAGAGAGGTTGAAGAGGCTAGTAATAGGGGTGGCAACAATTTCAGCAGATAGTTTTAGAAAGAAAGGGTCCAGATTATCTAGCCCGGCTGATTTGTAAGGGTCCAGATTTTGCAGCTCATTAAGAACATCAGCTGACTGTATTTGGGAGAAAGAGAAATGGGGAAGGCTTGGGCGAGTAGCAGAGGGGAGGGCAGTGCTGTTGTCCGGGGTAGGGGTAGCCAGGTGGAAAGCATGGCCAGCCGTAGAAAAATGCTTATTGAAATTCTCAATTATAGTGGATTTGTCGGTGGTGACAGTGTTTCCTATCTTCAGGGCGGTTGGAAGCTGGGAGGAGGTGTTCTTATTCTCCATGGACTTTACGGTGTCCCAGAACTTTTTTGAATTTGTGTTGCAGGAAGCAAATTTCTGCTTGAAAAAGCTAGCCTTGGCTGTTCTAACTGCCTGTGTATATTGGTTTCTGGCTTCCCTGAAAAGTTGCATATCACGGGGGCTGTTCGATGCTAATGCAGAACGCCATAGGATGTTTTTCTGTTGGTTAAGGGCAGTCAGGTCAGGAGAGAACCAAGGGCTATATCTGTTCCTGGTTCTAAATTTCTTGAATGGGGCATGCTTATTCAAGATGGTGAGGAAGGCATTTTAAAAAAATGACCAGGCATCCTCTACTGACGGGATGAGATCAATATCCTTCCAGGATACCCCGGCCAGGTCAATTAGGAAGGCCTGCTCGCTGAAGTGTTTCAGGGAGCGTTTGACAGTGATGAGTGGAGGTCGTTTGACCGCTGACCCATTACGGATGCAGGCAATGAGGCAGTGATCGCTGAGATCTTGGTTAAAAACAGCAGAGGTGTATTTGGAGGGCAAGTTTGTTAGGATGATATCTATGAGGGTACCCGTGTTTACGGAATTGGGGTGGTACCTGGTAGGTTCATTAATAATTTGTGTGAGATTGAGGGCATCAAGCTTAGATTGTAGGGTGGCTGGGGTGTTGAGCATGTTCAAATTTAGGTCGCCTAGCAGCACGAGCTCTGAAGATAGATGGGGGGCAATCAGTTCACATATAGTGTCCAGAGCACAGCTGGGGGCAGAGGGTGGTCTATAGCAGGCGGCAACGGTGAGAGACTTGTTTTTAGAGAGGTGGATTTTTAAAAGTAGAAGTTCAAATTGTTTGGGAACAGACCTGGATAGTATAACAGAACTCTGCAGGCAGTCTTTGCAGTAGATTGCAACACCGCCCCCTTTGGCCGTTCTATCTTGTCTGAAAATATTGTAATTGGGGATAAAAATGTCTGAATTTTTGGTGGTCTTTCTAAGCCAGGATTCAGACACGGCTAAAACATCCGGGTTGGTAGAGTGTGCTAAAGCAGTGAACAAAACAAACTTAGGGAGGAGGCTCCTAATGTTAACATGCATGAAGCCAAGGCTATTACGGTTACAGAAGTCATCAAAAGAGAGAGCCTGGGGAATAGGAGTGGAGCCAGGTACTGCAGGGCCTGGATTCACCTCTACATCACCAGAGGAACAGAGGAGAAGTAGGATAATGGTACGGCTAAAAGCTATGAGAATTGGTCGCCTAGAGCTACTAGAGCAGAGAGTAAAAGGAAGTTTCTGGGGGCGATAAAATAGTTTAAAGGAATAATGTACAGACAAAGGTATGGTAGGATGTGAATACAGTGGAGGTAAACCTAGGTATTGAGTGATGATGAGAGAGATCTTGTCTCTAGAAACATCATTGAAACCAGGTGATGTCATCGCATATGTGGGTGGTGGAACTGCAGGGTTGGATATGGTATAGAGAGCAGGGCTAGAATCTCTACAGTGAAATAAGCCAATAAACACTAACCAGAACAGCAATGGACAAGGCATATTTACATTAAGGAGAGGCAAGCTTAATCGAGTGATCAATAAGGGTCCAGTGAGTAGAGGTTGGTTGGGGTCGTGGCGATCCAGACAGCTGGCCGGGTATATGGCTATCGGTAGCAGCATAGGATGGAGGTCTGTTTGTAGTATTGATGAGTATTGTTGCCGTAGATCAATTTGTTGTAATGTTGAAACGGTCATTGACTAGATTCCAGTGGAGGCTGCTGAGGGGAGGATGGCTCACAATAATAGCTGGAACGGAGCAGATGGTATGGCATCAAACACATGGAAACCATGTTTGCTGTATTTGATACCATTCCACTCCAGCCATTACCTCGAGACCATCCTCCCCAATTAAGGTGCCATCAACCTCCTGTGCTAGACTCACTTCATCCCTTTCATGTGTTGAGCTGTGCTTTCAGATATTAACAGTTGTTCCACATATCAAATCAAACATATGTGTGACTGATGGTGATGACTATTTCCGTTAATCATCTCCAAAGTGTGGCTGTTGTGTGGCCACTTAAAGCGCAAAGCACCCTGGTATCATGTTTTTCCCACTTCCAATCTGGCATAGCGTGTTTCTAGGGAGCGGGTACCATCTGGCTCTGCAGGGGCCCAGTCAGAGTGCTCAGTCATGGGGTTAAACAGAGCAGCAGAGGGGGGCCAGCCAGCCAGCCAGGCAGAGCCACTGTGAGGCTTTGAACCCACAGAGAGATATTTGGTGAAATACCAGTGTGCCATCACAGCAGCAAGATCTGTGACCTGTTGCCACAAGAAAAGGGCAACCAGTGAAGAACAAACACCATTGTAAATACAACCCACATTTATATTTATTTATTGTCCCTTTTGTACTTTAACTATTTGCTCATAATATGACATTTGTAATGTATTTATTCTATTGGAACTTTTGTGAGTGTAACGTTTACTGTTAACACATTTTTATTGTTTATTTCACTTTTGTTTATTATCTAGTTCACTTGCTTTGGCAATGTTAACATGTGTTTCCCATGCCAATAAGCCCTTAAATTGAATTGAATTGAGAGAGAAACACCAAATTGAGAATCTGCATGCAGAATTCTGCAAAAATATCCTCAGTGTACAATGCAAAACACCAAATAATGCATGCAGAGCAGAATTAGGCCGATACCCGCTAATGATCAAAATCTAGAAAAGAGCCGTTAAATTCTACATCCACCTAAAAGGAAGCGATTCCCAAACCTTCCATAACAAAGCCATCACCTACAGAGAGATGAACCTGGAGAAGAGTCCCCTAAGCAAGTTGGTCCTGGGGCTCTGTTCACAAACACAAACAGACCCCATAGAGCTCCAGGACAGAAACACAATTAGACCCAACCAGATCATGAGAAAACAAAAAGGTAATTACTTGACACATTGGAAAGAATTCACAAAAAAAACAGCTAACTAGAATGCTATTTGACCCTAAACAGAGAGTACACAGTGGCAGAATACCTGACCCAAACTTAAGGAAAACTTTGACTATTTACAGACTCAGAGAGCATAGCCTTGCTATTGATAAAGGCCGCCGTATGCAGACCTGGCTCTCAAGAGAAGACAGGCTATGTGCACACGGACCACAAAATGAGGTGGAAATTGAGCTGCACTTCCTAACCTCCTGCCAAATGTATGCCCATATTAGAGACACATATTTCCCTCAGATTACACAGATCCACAAAGAAATCGAAGGCAAAACAATGTTGATAAACTCCCATATCTATTGGGTGAAATACCACAGTGTGCCATCACAGCAGCAAGATTTGTGACCTGTTGCCACAAGAAAAGGGCAACCAATGAAGAACAAACACCATTGTAAATACAACCCATATTTATGTTTATTTATTTTCCCTTTTGTACTTTAACTATTTGCACATCGTTACAACACTGTATATATTATTAGATCATTTATTATTTTGGAACTTCTGTGAGTGTAATGCTTACTGTTAATTTTTATTGTTTATTTCACTTTTGTTTATTATCTACTTCAGTTGCTTTGGCAATGTTAACATATGTTTCCCATGCCAATAAAGCCCTTGAATTGAATTGAGAGAGAGAAAGAGAGAGAGAGAGAGAAGGGCATGGAGGGAGTGTTGGTCTGTGCCAGCAGGCCAGCAGGCCAGCCACAGAGAGGGGCCTTGGCAGTGTGGTGGGCTGGGGCTAGGCAGCGGGGGAGCGGGGGTTAACTCTTTATGTGGATGAATGGCTGAATGGAGGAGGAGGGTTGAAACACTAGCCCCCAGTGGATCCTGTGTGTTCTGCCGGACCAGGGGTCCCCACCGACAGTTACCATCAATCACCACATAGAGGAGTCCTGTTCACCATATGGCCAGTGGCCGTATAGAAATTGCCCTGTTCCCTGTTCGAGGTCCCGTCATTGCATATGTTTCCAGGCATCTATTATAGATGCTGCTGCTGTTGATGCAAGTGTGTATGTGTGTGTGCGTGCGTTGCCACCAGATACCGTTGCTGAAGGCAGGGCTAGTATTACAGGTTGGCCTGAGAGTCAGCAGGTCAGAGTTGAGTTACATACGGTGGGGAATGGAAGAGACATCCAGGTTTCAGCTGTCTACCATGTTACTGTATTTTTAAACCCCTGACAGCCAATCTACAGCCCCAATCATTCAGGACCACAGTCAAAATACACATCATTAGGGACTTGAGGAGCAGCCAATGTTAATTTGTACAGGCTTCACAAAATAATTTACCAATGACACCCAACCATCAGTCTTTCCCCTTTCTTGTTCATATTGCCTGTTTCTTACATGAGATAAATAAAACAAAAAACATTGTAATTGAATTAGACAAGTCTGTTTGAAAGTCAGCTCTAACTAGGACAAGAAATACGAGTTTCTACAGATCCCTCTGCATTCAGGTCATAAACATTAACAAAAAACACATTGTTCTCTCTCGATCTCTCTTTACAGTAATAGAGAGAGAGAGAGAGAGAGATGTAGAGAGAGAGACTTTCTGTTTGATATATAAAGTGAGAAAGAGCCAACAGCAAAACAAGGAAACATCTGGGTTATTCATCTTTTAAAATGGAGAAAACAGTACCAGCCTGGTGGAGAATGGGAGCCTTGTGACTGTCTGCTAAATGGAATGCTGCTAAATGGACAGCCTGAATGGACTATAGATAATGATAATGATCCATGCTAGGCACTATGCTCATTAATATGGACTCCCGGGTGGGGCACCGGTCTAAGACACTGCATCTCAATGCTAGAGGTGTCACTATAGACCCTGGTTCAATTCCAGGCTCTTTCACAGCTGGCCGTGATAGGTAGTTCAACCGGGCGGTGCCCAGTGTCGTTAGAGTTTGGCCGGGGTAGGCCGTAATTGTAAATAAGAGTTTGTTCTTAACTGACTTGCCTAGTTAAATAAATAAATATTATATTGAAGCGTCTTTACTTCAGGCTCTGTTTTCAGATTGGCTCGTCGTGGATGGGATAGGATGGGAGGTCAAAGCAGTACACTGAGAGAGCGTCAGGCTTTCCACTAGTGTTTGGCTGGACCCAGCTATGAATCATCCTGGCCGCTGCATCGCTGAAGGAGCTATTTTAGGGGAGCTAGACTAACACCAAACCTTTGGGGGTACGAGGATGGGGAGTAAGGGAGTTCAGGGGGATGGGGCTGGAACATGGGGTTAGGGTTAGTAAGGAGTTGGATGGATGGGGCTGGAACATGGGGTTAGGATTAGTATCAGAGTTGGAGGGATGGGGCTGTAACATGGGGTTAGGGTTAGTAAGGAGTTGGAGGGAAGGGGCTGGAACATGGGGTTGGGGTTAGTAAAGGAGTTGGATGGATGGGGCTGGAACATGGGGTTAGGGTTAGTAAAGGAGTTCAGGGGGATGGGGCTGGAACATGGGGTTAGGGTTAGTATCAGAGTTGGAGGGATGGGGCTGTAACATGGGGTTAGGGTTAGTAAAGGAGTTCAGGGGGATGGGGCTGGAACATGGGGTTAGGGTTAGTAAGGGAGTTGGATGGATTGGGCTGGAACATGGGGTTAGGATTAGTATCAGAGTTGGAGGGATGGGGCTGTAACGTGGGGTTAGGGTTAGTAAGGATTTGGAGGGATGGGGCTGGAACATGGGGTTAGGATTAGTATCAGAGTTGGAGGGATGGGGCTGTAACGTGGGGTTAGGGTTAGTAAGGATTTGGAGGGATAGGGCTGGAACATGGGGTTAGGGTTAGTATCAGAGTTGGAGGGATGGGGCTGGAACATGGGGTTAGGGTTAGTATCAGAGTTGGAGGGATGGGGCTGTAACATGGGGTTAGGGTTAGTAAGGGAGTTGGATGGATTGGGCTGGAACATGGGGTTATGATTAGTATCAGAGTTGGAGGGATGGGGCTGGAACATGGGGTTAGGGTTAATATCAGAGTTGGAGGGATGGGGCTGGAACATGGGGTTAGGGTTAATATCAGAGTTGGAGGGATGGGGCTGGAACATTGGGTTAGGATTAGTATCAGAGTTGGAGGGATGGGGCTGTAACATGGGGTTAGGGTTAGTAAGGAGTTGGAGGGGTGGGGCTGGAACATGGGGTTAGGATTAGTAAGGAGTTGGAGGGATGGGGCTGGAACATGGGGTTAGGTTTAGTAAAGGAGTTCAGGGGGATGGGGCTGTAACGTGGGGTTAGGGTTAGTAAGGAGTTGGAGGGATGGGGCTGGAACATGGGGTTAGGGTTAGTAAGGGAGTTGGATGGATTGGGCTGGAACATGGGGTTAGGGTTAGTATCAGAGTTGGAGGGATGGGGCTGTAACGTGGGGTTAGGGTTAGTAAGGAGTTGGAGGGATGGGGCTGGAACATGGGGTTAGGGTTAGTAAGGGAGTTGGATGGATTGGGCTGGAACATGGGGTTAGGGTTAGTATCAGAGTTGGAGGGATGGGGCTGTAACGTGGGGTTAGGGTTAGTAAGGAGTTGGAGGGATGGGGCTGGAACATGGGGTTAGGGTTAGTAAGGAGTTGGAGGGATGGGGATAGGGCTGGAACATGGGGTTAGTATTAGTAAGGAGTTGGATTGATGGAGCTGGAACATGGGGTTAGGGTTAGTAAGGAGTTGGAGGGATGGGGATAGGGCTGGAACATGGGGTTAGTATTAGTAAGGAGTTGGATGGATGGAGCTGGAACATGGGGTTAGGGTTAGTAAGGAGTTGGAGGGATGGGGATAGGGCTGGAACATGGGGTTAGGGTTAGTTAGGGAGTTTCTGGAATATCTGCTCACCAGAGGACACACACACAGAAAATTCAGGGTGCCTCACGATGCTTTCCCTGGAGTGTTGGGCTGCAGGTGTCACATATACACGTGCACACACAGCAGGGATGATCCCCACACACTATATTGACAATACCTGGGGCCAAAGGGCACACTGTGTCATCTGTTCTGGAGCTGATGACAGTTAGATGTATTTTAGTGTTTGCATCAGTGTAGATTTGATCTGTTTGGCTATTTCTCATATGACTGAATCATTTAAAGAAAACAAATATGCAGTGGTTGTGTTTTGTCATTGATGTTGGTTACATTTCTCAGGAACTAGAGTACCATATTCCCAGGCAGTGGATTGACTGTAGACGACAGGCCTCAGTCAGCCTGCCCCAGGCCTAGTGCAGAGAGATGAGCTGGTCTGAGTGCAAAGAAAGACAAACAGAGTGGCGTGGGGAAAAGGGGGACAGGCCGAGCAGCACTGGGGCTCTCTTGGAGTCTGCCTGAGG
The DNA here is from genome assembly GCF_029448725.1 of Salvelinus fontinalis. Classification (NCBI taxonomy): domain Eukaryota; kingdom Metazoa; phylum Chordata; class Actinopteri; order Salmoniformes; family Salmonidae; genus Salvelinus; species Salvelinus fontinalis. The sequence continues at coordinate 16,347,367 of NC_074669.1, forward strand.
CGGGAAGCAGGCTGGTGAACTGTGTTAAAGCCAGAGCTGCCCCATTGGGAGGGAGTTTTCCACTCAGACGGACTGGCATTATGGGGGTCTGTGTGAACCGCACTCCAAACACAGACCCACACACACTCACATGCACGCGCACGCGCACGCACGCACGCACGCACGCACGCACGCACGCACACACACACACACACACACACACACACACACACACACACACACACACACACACACACACACACACAGACCGGCGTGTGTAAGCAGGAAGTCCAGTGGCTGTTGGCTGCCACATCAAACCTTCGGCAGGCAGGCAGCTCGTTCCTCACGGCACCAAGCTCCTTTATGAATGTCCTGTCTTATGAATGTCCTGTCTTATGAATGTCCTGTCTTATGAATGTCCTGACTTATTAATGTCCTGTCTTATGAATGTCCTGACTTATTAATGTCCTGTCTTCAGTATACTGTATTAGAGGGGCTTGTTTTGTTGTCTCTGAGCAGGGGAAGCTGGTGGACACTGCACAGCTAATGCAGGGATAGGAGTCTGTGTGAGTGCACATAAGTGTGTGTGTATACAAGTATGTGTGCGGACCAGGCATGGTGATCTCCAGAATGTGTCTGTCCTGCTTCTCTCTGCCACTGTCTGCCCATGAATCCATCTGTGCATCTGGGCTCATCATGGCCTCTGGGCTGCTTTAATAATGAAAGAGAGATATCTGGAGAGTTTCTGTCTCACGCCAGAAGACAGTGGAGTGGCCTGAGTGTCTCTTGTCTTTGTTTCTTTCTCTCTCTGTTTCTGTCTCTCTCTGTTTCCGTTTCTGTCTCCGTTTCTGTTTCTGTTTCTGTCTCTGTTTCTGTCTCTGTTTCTGTCTCTGTTTCTGTCTCTGTTTCTGTTTCTGTCTCTCTCTCTGTTTCTGTCTCTCTCTGTTTCTGTCTCTGTTTCTGTCTCTGTTTCTGTCTCCGTTTCTGTCTCTGTTTCTGTTTCTGTCTCTCTTTGTTTCTGTCTCTGTTTCTGTCTCCGTTTCTGTCTCTGTTTCTGTCTCTGTTTCTGTCTCCGTTTCTGTCTCTGTTTCTGTCTCCGTTTCTGTCTCTATTTTTGTTTCTGTCTGTTTCTGTTTCTGTCTCTCTGTTTCTGTCTCTGTTTCTGTTTCTGTCTCCGTTTCTGTCTCTGTTTCTGTCTCTCTGTTTCTGTCTCTGTTTCTGTCTCCGTTTCTGTCTCTGCTTCTGTTTCTGTCTCTCTCTGTTTCTGTCTCTGTTTCTGTCTCTGTTTCTGTCTCCGTTTCTGTCTCTGTTTCTGTCTCTGTTTCTGTCTCCGTTTCTGTCTCTCTGTTTCTGTCTCTGTTTCTGTCTTTGTTTCTGTCTCTCTGTTTCTGTCTCTGTTTCTGTCTCTGCTTCTGTTTCTGTCTCTCTCTGATTCGGTCTCTGTTTCTGTCTCTCTCTGTTTCCGTTTCTGTCTCCGTTTCTGTCTCCGTTTCTGTCTCTCTGTTTCTGTCTCTGTTTCTGTCTCTCTCTGTTTCTGTCTCCGTTTCTGTCTCTCTGTTTCTGTCTCTGTTTCTGTCTCTCTCTGTTTCTGTCTCTGTTTCTATGTCTCTCTCTGTTTCTGTCTGTGTTTCTGTGTCTCTCTGTTTCTGTCTGTGTTTCTGTGTCTCTCTCTGTTTCTCTCTCTGTATCTATGTCTCTCTGTTTCTGTCTGTGTTTCTGTGTCTCTCTCTGTTTCTCTCTCTGTTTCTATGTCTCTCTCTGTTTCTGTCTGTGTTTCTGTGTCTCTCTGTTTCTGTCTGTGTTTCTGTGTCTCTCTCTGTTTCTGTCTCTGTTTCTGTGTCTCTCTCTGTTTCTCTCTCTGTTTCTATGTCTCTCTCTGTTTCTGTCTCTGTTTCTATGTCTCTCTCTGTTTCTTTCTCTGTTTCTGTCTCTCTGTTTTTCTGTCTCTCTTTCTGTCTCTGTTTTTCTGTCTTTCTTTCTGTTTCTATCTCTGTTCTGTCCAGTAATCACTTAATCCAGGGACTCATTCACTCCTCAGACCTCACTCTGACAACTACCGGCAGACTCCAGACCCATGCTTGCTATACTGGAGACTCTGATATCTTTCTTCAGATAATCATCTTCATCAATGTCATCATTGTTACCATAATCATCATTTTCATCATCATTTTGGTTGGCTTTATTCATGTCTAGACCCAAAACTCTAGTTTACCTTAGCAACAATACCTAATTAGCTACATAACTTCCACAGTGCAAAGTAGTCCCAGTCTCATAAAGGCAGTGGAAATGGACTCTCTGGTCCCAGGGACAATATCTCCCATGGGCAGAAATAATGAGAACACATCCTGTCACACGGTGACTCCCATAGGCACACCAGCCAGCGGGGTCAGCTCTCTGGCTGTGATCTGCTGCCTCTGTGTTAACGCTGGGTTATTCTCCCCGAGCTAGGTGACACTGGTGACAGGGAGGGAGGGACACACACTGCTAGCTAGCACCCCTAGCTGCCAGCCAGTTCAGGCCACGCTGACTCTGACCAGAGATACTGGATATAATGACGAGATGCTTGAGTCTCCGCCCTATCAATGGGATTGGTTGTCGACAGAGCGGAACAGCAGCCTGTCAAGCTCTCGCATATTCTTCTCCTTGGGTTGGTGGATACATCTCGTTACTTGAATACTTTTTTGAATATTTGATAAGAAGGGCCAAATTAAGAAATCATAAGCTCCAGGGCTGTGTATTTTTTACCCCCCTCCAACCTTCCCGGCACACCATCATTTCTTTAAACAAATTAGTGCATCAAGATGCATTTCGATGCATGGTCAATTTACTGTTGAAGAAAAGTATCTTTATAATATAGCCATAATAACGTTTGCCATAGCAGGGTCTGAAAGAAATCTGCCTTTTAAAAACACATTTCATGCAATTCTATGTAATTTACATGACAGAAGACATTAGCTGAATCTTTTTGACAAACTGAGATCAATGTGGTCTTGAATTCAAATAAACAATAGCCCAGGCCAATGAAGCGACACACAGATTGTACAATATTAGGAGGACATACTGTATAAACAGTACCAGTCAAAGGTTTGGACACACCTACTCATTCAATGTTTTTTCTTTATTTTTACTATTTTCTACATTGTAGAATAATTGTGAAGACATCAAAACTATGAAATAACACATATGGAACCATGTAGTAACCAAAAAAGTGTTAAACAAATCCAAATATATTTTATATTTGAGATTCTTCAAAGTAGCCACCCTTTGGCTTGATGACAGCTTTGCACACTCTTGGCATTCTCTCAACAAGCTTCATGAGGTAGTCACCTGGAATGCATTTCAATTAACAGGTGAGCCTTGTTAAAAGTTAATTTGTGGAATTTCTTTCCTTCTTAATGCGCTTGGGCCAATCAGTTGTGTTGTCACAAGTTAGGGTTAGTAGACGGAAGACAGCCTTATTTGGTAAAACACCAAGTACATATTATGGCAAGAACAGCTCAAAAACGCAAAGAGAAACGACAGTCCATCATTACTTTAAGGTCAGTCAATACGGAAAATTTCAAGAACTTTGAACGTTTTTTCAGTGCAGTCGCAAAAACCATCAAGCGCTATGATGAAACTGGCTCTCATGAGGACCGCCACAGGAAAGGAAGACCCAGAGTTCATTAGAGTTACTAGCCTCAGAAATTGCAGCCCAAATAAATGCTTCATAGAGCTCAAGTAACAGACACATCACAACATCAACTGTTCAGAGGAGACTGCGTGAATCAGGCCTTCATAGTCGAATTGCTGCAAATAAACCACTACTAAAGGATACCAATAAGAAGAAGAGACTTGCTTGGACCAAGAAACACGAACAATGGGCATTCGATCGGTGGAAATCTGTCCAAATGTGAGATTTTTGGTTCCAACCACCGTGTCTTTGTGAGACTCAGAGTAGGTGAACAGATGATCTCCATGTGTGGTTCCCACCGTGAAGCATGGAGAAGGAGGTGTGATGGTGTGGGGGTGCTTTGCTGATGACACTGTCTGTGATTTATTTAGAATTCAAGTGCTCACTTAACCGGCATGGCTACCAAAGCATTCTGCAGCGATACGCCATCCGATCTGATTTGTGCTTAGTAGGACTGTTTTGTTTTTCAACAGGACAATGTGTAAGGGCTATCTCCAGGCTGTGTAAGGGCTATTAGAGCAAGAAGGAGAGTGATGGAGTGAGGCATCCGATGACCTGGCCTCCACAATCACCTGAACTCAACCCAATTGAGATGGTTTGGGTTGAGTTGGACCGCAGAGTGAAGGTAAACCAGCTAATAAGTGCTTAGCATATGTGGGAACTCCTTCAAGACTGTTGCAAAAGCATTACAGGTGAAGCTGGTTGAGAGAAAGCCAAGAGTGTGCAAAGCTGTCAAGGCAAAGGGTGGCTACTTTGAAGAATCTAAAATCTAAAATATATTTGGATTTGTTTAGCACTTTTTGGTTACTAAATTATTCCATATGTGTTATTTCATAGTTTTGATGTCTTCACTATTATTCTACTATTATTCTATAGAAAATAGTATGTGTCCAAACTCTTGACTGGTACTGTATATACCAAATATACTGTTTATCATAGGCTACAGTAGGCTACTAAATAATATTTCCAGTGGCACACTGACTCACGTAATGATGAAGATGAGGTCATAGGCTACTCACAGGGATAGCGCTTGTCATGGCTATAGCCTATCTCAAGATGAGCTACTTTGAAAAACAGTGCAGCTGTTTAGCTTTTAGCTACAAATACTAACAAAACATGTGTTTCTATTCTTTCTACAGACAGATTAGTCTTCTCTATTCAGTAGTAGGCATTTGTTTTTCAAACTGTATGTTTTTCCCCGATTGTATTTTTAAATCTGTAAAAGGCAAACTTCTCTGGCATCCATTGCTAGTGTACCCATGAGTTTAACAGTCAAATTGCCAGGGTAAGAGGTTACAAAACCCTTCAGATTATATGTCTATGGCCACAACGCAACAAAGTGTATATTTGGCGCACATGCTACCCTAACTACGGCCTTCCCAACTGTAGGTATACCGGTAACTGCCAAAATAGGAGGAATAGGAGGAAAAGGAGGAAAAGGAAACACTTGAGTAAACGAAGGATACAAGGTATATTATGGTGTGGGATGCATTTTACTGGCATGGTTTAGGTCCACTTGTAGAATCTATACCAATGTGCATTGAAGCTGTTCTGGCAGCTGGCGTAGACGTACTACCATATTCTCTAAAATGACATTGGAGGTGGCTTATGGTAGAGAAATTAGCATTAAATTATCTGGCAACATCAGCTCTGGTGGACATTCCTGCAGTCAGTATGCCAATTGCACGCTCCCTCAAAACTTGAGACATCTGTGGCATTGTGTTGTGTGACAAACGACTGGCCTTTTATTTTAAGGTGCACCTGATCATTCTGTTTAATCAGCTTCTTGATATGCCACATCTGTCAGGTGGATGGATTATCTTGGCAAAGGAGAAATGCTCACAAATAGGGATGTCAACAAATTTGTGCACAACGAGAGAAATACGCTTTTTGTGCGTATGGAACATTTCTGGGATCTTTTATTTCAGCTCATGAAATATGGGATCAACACTTTACATGTTGCGTTTATATTTTTGTTCAGTGTAATTACTTTGAGTGTGACTGTTTTGTCTAGGCTTCCTTAACGACTAAACCAGGAAGTGAATGAATCCCAATAACAAATCACATCCATACACAGTCTCCTCCCTCAGCTCTGCCCTCAGAGATTGACCTACGTGCACTAAACTAGGAGATAACCAAAGTCAAAGACACATATGTCTTGCATTTAGACATTAAAGCCCAAGTATTATGATGTTAAATCAGGAACTTGTGATATTCTGTTAGAATCTTGGCCCTGTTGTAGTCTCAGTCACGCAGATGGACTTTAAAGTGCTCCGATGCTATTGCACCAGCAGGCCTCTTTGCAAATGCATAATCACAGAGGATGAAAAGGCCTGCTGCTTTCCCCTGCGTCCTCCTACCTTGAAGGTCAACCAGGATAACGCATTGAGGCAGTTAGAGATGGATCTGCTACACTACCGTCTGTTTATCAGCCATCTAGACTCTAAGAACAATGGGTCTATAGTGGAAGCTTGGGAGGAAGGTTTGGGCAGAAAGCATAAACGTAACCCACCCCCCCCCCCCCCCTTTAGATAAGTTGGCAGTAAACAGAATGCTGCATTTCAGCACTAAACCAGCATTTACGTGGGTTATGCAGAGCACATTTTTTATTTTTTTATTCTTGGTTTCTAATTGGGGTTGCTATGCTTGACTGGCGAACAACAGGTTGACTGGCAGTCAGATTTAACCATTTAATCGTTTTTTATATGAGAAATATGGAGTCATGTGGTGAATTACCATAAAAGCTGTGCAGGGTCCTGCAGTGAGTAGTGCAGTGATATCTGTATGCTGTACCAGGGCCCCTACTGATTAGTGATATCATTACCCTGCACCAGGGGCCTCTTCTGATGAGTGGGGGACTGTAAAAGGCATTTTATTATGTGGCGAATATTGTTACACTTACAATAAACATCAAAAGAGAGGACAGAAACCTGCAACAGGTTAGCGCACTTAGAGGTGAGTGGTCGTATGTGAGTGTGCACATGCACGCGTGTCCATGTGTGTTTGGGACATGGGATGTGGAGCGTGGTCGTCAATTTGTGTGTGTGTGTATTCATTGGAACGGGGAATGGAGAGCGTATGCGAGTGTGTGTGTGTTTGCTGTGTGCTGTGAGCTGTGTCAGGTTACACACAGCGAGCTCAGCTCCATCTCTCCCTGTGGAGTCTCCTCGGCGCTGGCCCTACAGGTGGCTTATATTTAGCTAGGGCCCATGGCGATAAGGAGCGTGCGTCCTCACTAAGTGTTCCCTGTCATGTCCGCCAATTAGGTGATGAACGGCCTGCGGGCCTGACCCTAATGACCTGCCTGTGTGTGTGTGTGTGTGTGTGTGTGTGTGTGTGTGTGTGTGTGTGTGTGTGTGTGTGTGTGTGTGTGTGTGTGTGTGTGTGTGTGTGTGTGTGTGTGTTCGTGTGTGTGTGTGTGTGTGTGTGTGTGTGTCTGCTGCCTGCGTGACTGACTACACTTAATGAAGGGCTTCAGAGCCAGGGGACCGCACGCCAACCATCCAGCCAGCGCCACACACACACACACACACACACACACACACACACACACACACACACACACACACACACACACACACACACACACACACACACACACACACACACACACACACACACACACGTCCTCCCCACATCTGGGAGCTGTAAATCTCTCAACGCCACTGCTGCTCTCCTCTCCCCCTTCTCCTCTCCCCCCTTCTCCTCCCCTTCTCCTCTCTTCCCCTTGTCCTCTCCTCCCCTTGTCCTACCCCATTTATCCTCTCCCACCTTCTCTCCTCCCCTTCTCCTCTCTTCCCCTTGTCCTCTCCTCCCCTTGTCCTACCCCATTTATCCTCTCCCACCTTCTCTCCTCCCCTTCTCCTCTATTACCTACTCTCATATTTCATTATTCCCCCTTTTTCGATTCAGCACCAACACCAGCACCGCCAACACAAGCACCAAACACAGCACCAACACCAGCACTGCCAACACCAACACCGGCACCAGCACAAACACCAGCACCAACGCCAGCACCAGCACCAATACCAGAACCAACACCAACAACACTAAACCAACAGCACCAACACGACCAACACCAACATGAACACCAGAGCCAGCACCAATACCAGCAGCAACACCAGCACCAGCACTAACACCAACACCAGCACCACCACCAATAATAGTACCAACAACATCCACAGAACCTGCACCAACACCAGCACAAACACCAGCATAAGCACCAACAGCACCAATAACAGCACAAACACCAGAACAAGCACCAACACTACCAGCACTAGCACCAACACCAGCACAAGCACCAACACCAACAACGCCAGCACCAACAACACCAACAACACCAGCACCAACACCAGGAACACCAGAACCAACACCAGTACCAGCACCAGGAACACCAGAACCATCACCAGTACCAACACCACTTGGAGCCAGCATTGGACCTGTCACTGATCCCTACACTATAACAGTCAAATAAATAGCCACAGTGAAACATCCACTTACTGGGCATTAACCCTCTCCAGCTGGCTCTCTCTCCAGTCTCCACTGAGCTTACCTCTCTGTAGGGGTAAATGTATTTGGAAAGAAAGCCAGTGATCTCTCCAGCCGAGTATTTTCCTTCTCTTTTCCTTCATTTAGGTTTAATTGTTATGAGGAGCATGTGTGTTTATACGCAAGCTGCTGAGAGTTTGGGTGTTGCGGTTTACGAGCAATTTAGTCATGCCGTGGAGATGGTCGTTCCGTTGGCGTTTTCATTTGCTCATTTCTCCTTTTCCCTCGCACGATACTCCAATTATACTGGACCGTTGTCTTTAACAGATTTTCCTGTGTGGCCGTATTGGTCTGCATCCCCAAACTGGCACCCTATTCCCTACAGAGTGCACTACTTTTGACCAGGGCCCATAGGGCTGTAGCGCACTATAGGAAATAGGGTGCCATTTGGGACGGGACCTTGGTGCGCTCTTCTCCTCCAGAGTCATACTGAAGTCATGCTGTGCGTTTCATGGCTGTTCTAGTTGCTGGTGTGTTTATCATAAAGCAGGTGCTGCTGTTCATACTGGAGATGGACCTCAACCACATGTCTGGTGACAGCGATACATTGATCACTGACAATCTGAAATGGTCCACCCACACAGACAGTGTGGTGAAGGCGGCGCAACAGCGCCTCTTCAACCTCAGGAGGCTGAAGAAATTCGGCTTGGCCCCTAAGACTCTCAGAAACTTTTACAGATGCACAATTGAGAGCATCCTGTCGGGCTGTATCCCCACCTGGTACGGCAACTGCACCACCCGCAATCGTAGGGCTCTCCAGAGGGTGGTATGGTCTGCCCAAAGCATCACCGGGGGCACACTGCCTGCCCTCCAGGGGGAGCACCCAATGTCACAGGAAGGCCAAAAAGATCATCAAGGACGTCAACCACCCGAGCCATGGCTTGTTCACTCCTCTACCATCCAGAAGGCGAGATCAGTACAGGTGCATCAAAGCTGGGACCAAGAGACTGAAAAACAGCTTCTATCTCGAGGCCATCAGACTGTTAAATACGCAGCTACCAACCGGCTATTCCATTATTTTACTTTTAGATTTGTGTGTATTGTTGTGAATTGTTAGATTCTACTGCACTGTTGGAACTAGGAACACAATAATTTCGCTACACACACAATAACATCTCCTAAATATGTTTATGTGACCAATAACATTTTATTTTATTTGTTATCTGATTCCAATCACTCTGATAACTGTCACCAGAACCCCCCACCCCCCCTCTCTCTAGTATTGTTGACCCAAGTCTCCACTGTTGCATCAGAGCACTCAAAAGGCCTGTTCGGGATTGTGAAGAAACAAATATTTACTTCTACAATGAGTCTTATGTAAACATTCAGAGGGCTTTGCTGATTGGATATGCCATCTGTTGTCTCGACGTACCCCTTAAAACTGCTTATGCTGCTGAATCCGGGTCCAGTGAGAGAAAACTAGCCAATAAGATCCTAAACTCCGCCCTCCTTGGCAGCCCCTGAGGCCTCTGGGTAATTACAGTGTTTACGTCCATGGAGGAGACAGGCGGGCGGGTGGGGCGGTCACCTGGGCAGCCAAACAGGTATTTGGATTGCACTGTGTAATTTTCATTTTATACCAAGGGACAAGCTAAATATTAGCATTCCATCACAGGCATTTCCTGATGTGGGCATTGAACTAGAAAGACCAAGGAAAGTCCATGTTGATACACAGACTTTGACCATTCTAATTCAGCCTTTATTCATGTTTTTGAGGATACAAAAGTATTACATTTTGGATTACCAGTACTAAGTGAAGTTTATGTAGGCCTACATAATTTGCAATCAGTTAGATAAATACTGTATGTCACTGTGTATTCTCAAACCCAAGTTTAATGTTATGATGAATGACATGGGATATAACATTTAGTATAATTTCTCATATATTCCAGTCCACTTAACTTTCAATCCAATTTGTCAGACAAACAAAAAGAGTTGTACTGAGTTTTGACAACCCATCCAGTGTAGAATGTGAAACGGAGAGAAATACCTCTCTTTCTACCAGCCTCCAGGGAGGAGCAGGAACATTGTGTTATTGTTTTCAGAGAGGAAACAATCCGTTAACTTAATCAACAGTAGGATGCGCTCTACTGGTCCACTTATTTTTGCGACGTGTCCCAAATGGCATTAATACAGTGCACTACTTTTGGTCAGAGCCCCAAGTAGTGCACTACATGGGGCATAGAGTGCACTTTGGGACGTATGCTATTTCTTTTTCAGAATCAATTAAGGTCCAAATTTGACCAATCACCATTACTAGTACTGCATAAAACTGCCTGATCACCGCACTACAAGAAGAAGGCTTACTATTTGAACTAAACACAACACTTTTACCACACAAAACGGTTCAGTCAAGCCACACTTCAGTACATTTTCGCAACAAATTGGACAAAATAATTGCGATTTGCCACACAAAATGCCAGAATTACCGCAGCAAAATGAAGCATTTTTGCCCATAAGTATCAGACACAAAAACATGGGATACCGTGGAGGGACAGATTAGTGCTGCAAAAGCAGGGTAGTGTGCTCAAGGCATGGCTTTACCTGGCACACTTCTAGGAAATGAAATGAAGGAGTTGAATGAATCATGGAAAGAGGAAAGCAGAGCCAGTTGGAAGCCCTGCATGGGCTGAATTTAGAGTCAATGTTATTTCTAGTGTTTGTGTTAGTGTGTTATAATATGTGTGTTGGGGATGCGTCATCTATTGTGTGTGTGCTTATGTGTTTCTGTGGGCATACGTACGCGCATGATACCAAGGGAAAGGGAACATTTACACTACCTCGCTCTCCAACCAAGGTGCATGTTAATGTAAGACTGTGTGTGTGTGTGTGTGTGTGTGTGTGTGTGTGTGTGTGTGTGTGTGTGTGTGTGTGTGTGTGTGTGTGTGTGTGTGTGTGTGTGCAGGGCAGCAGGGATCAGCACACCTGTAGGTGGGTGTTCATTACACTGGGCCCTGAGCGATGGCTTGGCCTCTAGGAGGCTCTTGTTCATTGTGATCTCCAACTTAATTAGCTCTCACTCACGGGTCCGGAGGGCCTCTGAAGGCTGGCCCTGTGTGTGGGTGACTGACTTGAGACGGCGTATCAAATGCTTGGTACATTCTCCTGGAGGATAAAGCAGCTACACACTACCTGTGTCTGCCCCCCTTATCAACAAACCACCTGTGTATCATTTAGACGAGAGCAGATGTGCAAAGAAACGTCTACATCCATCTGCTTTGAGTACTGTTGACATGGCAGCAGTTATGCTTATTGTACTTTACGGTCATCTAGTCCCGAATCTAGAAACGTGACTCAAAGTGATTAAAAGTTGACTCACTACTGAACGTACTGTAATTCAATGTAATGACATGAAACAGCCTAAATCAAGAGTATTTCTCTGGTGTGTCCTCAGAGATAAGCTGCTTATTTAATGAAACCTCTTCCCTCGCCCGTCATTTGGCCTTAGGCAAGTAAAGAACAGAACAAATGAAATAAGAGCAGAAGAGAAAAGAGAAAGGAAAAGGGCCGTGTTTGGATCGGGGTAGAGAGAGAGAATGAGAATTGGCTACACTTAAACTCTTTAACATCATCCTCAGCTCTGGCATCTTCCCCAATATTTGGAACCAAGGACTGATCACCCAATTCCACAAAAGTGGAGACAAATTTGACCCCAATAACTACTGGGGGATATGCGTCAACAGCAACCTTGGGAAAATCCTCTGCATTATCATTAACAGCAAACTTGTACATTTCCTTAGTGAAAACAATGAATTGAGCAAAAGACAAATTAGCTTTTTACCAAATTACCATACGACAGACCATGCATTCACCCTGCACAACCTAATTGACAAGCAAACAAACCAAATAAAAGGCTAAATCTTCACATGCTTTGTTGATTTAAAAAAATAAATAGTTTTGACTCAATTTGGCAAGAGTGTCTGCTATACAAATTGATGGAAAGTGGTGTTGGGGAAAAGCATACAGCATTATAAAATCCATGTACACAAAAAAACAAGTGTGCGGTTAAAATTGGCAAAAAACTCACACATTTCTTTCCACAGGGCCGTGGGGTGAGACAGGGACGCAGCTTAAGCCCCACCCTCTTCAATATATACTGTATATATCAACGAATTGGCGAGGGCACTAGAACAGTCTGCAGCACCTGGCCTCATCCTACTAGAATCTGAAGTCAATGTCTACTGTTTGCTAATGATCTGGTGCTTCTGTCCCCAACCAAGGAGGGCCTACAGCAGCACTTAGATATTCTGCACAGATTCTGTCAGACCTGGGCCCTGACAGTAAATCTCAGTAAGACAAAAATAATGGTGTTCCAAAAATGGACCAGTTGCCAGGATCACAAATACAAATTCCATCTAGACACCGTTGCCCTTCAGTACACAAAAAACTATACATACCTCGGCCTAAACATCAGCAACACAGGCAACTTCCACAAAGCCATCAAAAGGAACATTAAATTCAACATATCAATTAGGATTTGGCAAAAAATACTTGAATCAGTTGTAGAACCCATTGCCCTTTATGGTTGTGAGGTCTGGGGTCCGCTCACCAACCAAGATATCACAAAATGGGACAAACACCAAATTGAGACTGCATGCAGAATTCTGCAAAAAAATATGTATGGAATCAGTGACCATAGCCTTGCTATTGAGAAAGGCAGCCAAAGGCATACTTGGTTCTCAAGAGAAGACAGGCTATGTACACACAGCCCACAAAATGAGGTGGAAACTGATCTGCACTTCCTAACCTCCTGCCAAGTGTATGACCATATTAGAGACACATTTTCCCTCAGATTACACAGACCCACAAATCGAAAACAAATCAAATTTTGATAAACTCTCATATCTATTGGGTGAAATACCATTGTGCCATCACAGCAACAAGATTTGTGACCTGTTGCCACAAGAAAAGAGCAACCAGTGAAGAACAAACACCATTGTAAATACAACTTATGTTTATTTATTTTCCCTTTAGTACTTTAACTTTAACTACTAACTATACATCATTACAATACTGTATATAGGCATAATATGACATTTGAAATGTCTTTATTCTTTTGGAACTTTTGTGAGTGTAATATTTACTGTACATTTGTATTGTTTATTTCACTTTTGTATGTTATCTAATTCATTTGCTTTGGCAATGTTAATGTAGGTTTCCCATTCCAATAAAGCCCTTTGAATTGAAATGGAATTGAATTGAATGAGGAGGAGTAGGAGTGAGTGGAAAGGGGGTTTGAAGGATAGTAGATAGTAGAAGCAGCGAGTGAGCAGCATGGACAGCAGAGAGAGAGAGAGAGAGACAGAATGAGAGAGAGAGAGACAGAATGAAAGAGAGAGAGACAGAATGAAAGAGAGAGAGACAGAATGAGAGAGAGAGACAGAATGAAAGAGAGAGAAAAATGGGGGAGTCTTGTTCTCTTCTGTCTGTCCTCCCTGCTAATAACAGTTGTGTTTGCTCTCCTCTCCTCTCTGTCACCCCCCTGCCCTGTCTGCCCTGGGCTGGCTCCAGCTCCACTCACATGTGTTCTGGCATGGCTCTGGTTGGGGGCGTTGGGGGCTGCGGCCCCTCACTCCTCTTGGCCCTGTCAGGCGTCCAGCCAGAGAATAATGTAAAAATGTGCTTCACTGGCGTCGACTTGATTAAGCCTGTGCACGTGTCTGGAGAGAGGAGACAGAAGGTTTAATCACCCTGGTCCTGACGCTCTCTCCTCCCTCTCCTCCTCTCTCTCCTCCTCCCTCTCCTCCTCCCTCTCCTCTTCTCTCTCGTCCTCCCTTTCCTCCTCCCGCTCCTCCTCCTCCTCCCTCCTCTTCGTCCCTCTCCTCCTCCTCCACCTCCTCCTTTCCTTCTTCTTCGTCTTTCCCTCTACTCCTCCACCTACTCTGATACGGGTTGAGTTTTTCTCTTTTTCATTTTTTTTCTACACTCATTTTCTTACATTGTTTTTTCACTTTTTTTCTCTATTCTCCCTCCTTCTGTGGAACTGACTTTTCTTCAGTTTTCTTTTCCTTTCTGTCTCACTCTTTCTCTCCTAGTATCCTTTCTCTTGCTCCTTTTCACATAGTGCTCACCCCTCTCCCCCTTATCTGTCCTGTATGTGTGTGTGTGTGTGTGTGTGTGTGTGTGTGTGTGTGTGTGTGTGTGTGTGTGTGTGTGTGTGTGTGTGTGTGTGTGTGTGTGTGTGTGTGTGTGTGTGTGTGTGTGTGTGTGTGTGTGTGTGTGTGAGTGTTTGTGTATGTACGTGTGTGCATGCATGTGCGTCCATCCATGTGTGTGTCCATGTGTTTGTGCACAGCAGTGTAGAGAGGGGAGGGAGGGAAGGAGGAAGGGAGGGAGAGAGAGTGTCAGGCCAGCCGTGGCCGTTGTTCCCACAATAGATCTATAACAGTGGAGGAGAAATAGAGAAGCCTGAGTGGACAACTCTTGGCAGGCAGACAGGCAGACAGGCAGGCAGCTCACTACTACACTCAGTTATGAAACTCCCTCCTACTGCCTCTTTCTGATTATAAACAGCACTTCAGTTCAACTCCAAAGGTCTTGGTAATTCTTAGATATTTTGGTATATCTTTTAATTGGAATCGATGATGGATATTTCTATCATTGCAGGCACTTTTTCTCCACAGCCCTGTAGGGTTTATTTCCCAATCAATAGTAAAACATTATTTCACAGGTGACAGCAGAACCACAACAGGAGAATTCCCAACTTGATATTCAGCAGAAGATTGAGGGGAAACTATATGGAACGTTTTGCATTCACCATGTCCCTAGTCCTGAGGCAGCCAGAACCAGAGCTGTAGTAAAGTGCTTGTGATGAATAG
The DNA here is from genome assembly GCF_029448725.1 of Salvelinus fontinalis. Lineage (NCBI taxonomy): Eukaryota > Metazoa > Chordata > Actinopteri > Salmoniformes > Salmonidae > Salvelinus > Salvelinus fontinalis. Next base: position 16,362,385 of record NC_074669.1, read on the forward strand.
GTTGTGATAGGTACGTTTAAGTCCAGAACCTGGGCTATATACTATACATTCATCTTTTCCTATACAGTTCATCTATAATACTTTTCATGGCGCCACAATCCCAGATGATTAATTACTTCATTTGATGGGGAAATGAGTTCATATTATGTTTCCAAAGGAGCATATTTCCAGACATATCCATCACATTACAATATTCATTGCATCTGTAGCCAAAAGAGCTAAGTATACCCATATTTCCAAACACATACATCACATTATGATATGTATTGCATTACTAGCTGTGTTTCACTGAGCTCCACCAATTACCCGCCACCTGAGATGCCACGTCAGTCCCATCTAAAACCAACAAGCCCCTTGTCGCTCTTATCCACATAGCCTGACCTTGGCCCAAGTCTGTAGAGAGAGCTCTCTGTGTCACTGGCTGGGTCTGACACACACACGCGCACACGCACGCACGCACGCACGCACGCACGCACGCACGCACGCACGCACGCACGCACGCACGCACGCACGCACACACACACACACACACACACACACACACACACACACACACACACACACACACACACACACACACACACACACACACACACACACACACACACACACTCTATATAATCTGTTCAAACATACCTTGGGAGTGCTACACTCTATCTTAGTTAGGCCTATACTAAAGCGAATGGCGTCTTTAAAGGGAAACTCCACTCAAAAGCGATCTTTTGGTATTTTTTGAATTATTCCACTGTTAATACAGTCTCAAAATGTTTTGCATGTCAGCAGTCAAGTTTTCATGATTTTGGACTTTCAAGAAGCAAAGTGTCACCGGCCATATCATCGTGATGAAGCAAAATGCATCAGAAAATTTTTAACTTCTAAAAGCTGCAGATGCTATGCGGGCCCTTCTCCCATCCATCACATGCTGTCATTACCCCAGCCCAGCTCAGCACTAGACCGCTAGCTAAATGATTCTGTTAACGTGTCACGCTGGCCCCTCAAAGCCCCCACTGTTCCCTGTCTTCACAATGTGTCCCAGCTATCCAACCCATGCGTTGATCATTTGCTGGGAGAAATTTGCCCTGGACAAGTCTCTAATTATGCTTTAGCACCCTGTCCTGTTCCCAGAGACTCATTCCAGATAACTGCTGCTTTGAAACCATGGATGTGTCCCACACTTCTTTCTTTCCCTCTCTCACTTCTCCTCCGTCTCCACCTCTCCGTCCTCATCTGTTGGGCAGTGTAAACATCGCTGTCACAGGCAGTCAGCTTCATATCACTCTCCAGATTAGGTGAATCGTTTTGACAGGAATCAGCTGATCTCGACTTAAAAAGTTATGGTGAATAAATGCCATTTGTAGAGCTGTTAGTGCAGTAAATGTTCTCTGTGGTGGCTCCGTGCCAGCTTGTCAGTAGAGAAGTTTTGAACTCATGGCTCATAGCGTTTCCATGTGACTTACAGTCCAACATATATAATACTTTTCCTACTCTATTGTGGTACAATGAGCAACCGTATGAGCAACATACAGTATTTACCTCCTCATCTTTTCAGTTATGTTTTGTATGAAATGTTTAGATTAATATTGTTCTCTATATTGTATGTATATATAGACATCTAGAATGTCCCTACTCAACATGAGAAAGCCAACAGTGCAACAGTAGAATGATATAATGCAGGAAATGAAAAGGCCTGCTAGGTATGTAAATGCTGTGTTGAAGTCATCATCATCACAGCTACTGACACTAGGAGAAAGTACTTGAACATGGGACATTACTCTCTCTCTGTAGTACACAGCAAAGGCACAACCTTGCACAGTGATAGCATAAATAGAGCACAGAAATACACAGAGTCTTATCACAGTCACTGAATATAATGTGATTGTGTTGTTGTTTGGATTAAGTTTTTATCAGCGCTACCCTAAGAATCGGACACTGTGTTCTTGAGGTTGGCAGCAGCTTTGTTTTCAATTCGGTTCAACATGTTCTGACGGGTACTATTTGCTCTTTCGCCAAAATTAGATTACACTTCTCTTTTTGAGCACAATCTCTGCATCAGGAGTTCTGCAGGGTCACTGGTGTGGAACATTTATAAAAACAGTGGGGGAAAAAGTGAGTTGAGTTCGTCAGTTATTGTCTGAGGTCAAATGTCAAGATGCAGGCCCATAATGCATTGAGACACACTCCCCTCTCAGATCTCACTTCACACTTCACACATTGTTCATTTCCTCAACAGCTCTGCTACACTACGGAACCCACTCTTATCATTTTTCATTTGTTACTGAGGCTGTGAACTCCCTGTGTCACTTGATCTTCCAGAGTCAGCATGTTACAACCAGCTCCTTACCTGACCAGGTTAGACCTGAGCCCTGATTGGCCAGTGAGCCCGGGATGGAGAGAGCCTGGTGTGGGATTGTCCAATGAGTGATCCTCAGAAAGATCATATGAATTGATGACGGAAGACTCCTCATTGTTTATAAATGTAATATCTGCTATACTATGAATGACTTCACTGTGTCTGTTTTAATTGAGTCCTCTTGGTGAGTCTGAGATGATTGGGTTGGTTAGTTAGTGAGATCATAAGGGAAGGACGTTTTGGTAATGAAATGGAAAGTAACTTAGTGAGGCAGAGACAAACCGATTAACACCATCTATCTCTGTCTCTGGCAAACCTCTGTAATTATAAGTGTTAATTGTATGATGGAGAGGAGAGGGACCGGAAGACGTTGTGAAAGAGTTGTCTGCCACGACATGACCTGGTGCTGTAAATCCCAATCCACTCAACTACACCATTATAACCAGGGGTGCAACTTTGACTTTAGACGTTGGGGGATGACATTATATATATTGTGGCAGACCAGGGGGTTGGGTCAAGACGTTTACACAGATCAGACATGGACAGAGTATGATTCGCTCGGTTTCAAGGGTGTTTATTAAATAATAAATCAAAAGAAAAGGATAGGTCTCCCCCATGAAACCCTTTCTGGGATACCGTCTTCTGGGCTCCGGGTCTTGCTGTATCCTCTCGGGCACACAAACTCAAACGTCTTAGCTCGGGCACCGTCTCCAACTACACGGCAGTCACCTTACTTCCCCCAGTCCTCCTCTGTGTGCTGCCCTTCTGGCAGCTTTATGGGGCTTGTACAGCTGGTGAGCAATCAGCCCTTGATTACTCACCAACTCCCCAATCAGCCCCAATTAGTCATGGGCGGAGAGCCCGTCGAGACCTGGCACGTCCAGCAGATGGAGCCATCGCCTCGTGATGTATACTCCGTCTGTCACCAGGCCTCGACGAGTCTCCCCCTGGTGGCTGACTTGCTGTACGCCCCCCCCCCCCCCCTAGCTCTGTCGGAGAGAGGATTGTTGTCAGTGCGGCGTACGTCTCCCTTCTCGATAGGGCATCCGCCTTTCCATGCTTCGCCCCTGACCTGTGCACAACAGAAAAAGAGAAGCGTTGAAGGGACAAGAACCACCTGGTAAGCCGATCGTTTGTGTCCTTTTCCCTGGCCATCCAGACCAGGGGAGCATGGTCCGTGACCAGGGTGAAGTGGGTTCCCAGCAGGTAATACTTGAGTGTTTAGCGCCCACTTCACCACTAGACACTCTTTCTCAACAATGGAGTACTTTTTCTCTCTAGGAACCAGCTTTCTGCTGATGTCCAAGATGGGGTGCTCCTCATCGTGTATCTGGGACAGAACGTTGCCTAGTCCCATATCACACGCATCCGTCTGGACCACCATCGGAACCTGGAAATCGGGCGTTACGAGAATCGGATTGGAGCATAGCGCTTCCTTCAGACGGCTGAACTTCGCTTCTGGCTCGTTCGTCCATTTCAGTGTTTTCGGGAGGCGGGCCCTGGTTAGATTGGTGAGGGGGGAAGCTATAGCCGCAAAGTTGGGGATACATCGGCTATAGTATCCTGCCAGTCCCAGGAAGGACTTGACCTGTGTCTTGGTGCGTGGAACGGGCCAGTCACGCACCGCGTGAACCTTCTTCTCCTGGGGCTTGATGTTCCCCCGTCCGATCAAATACCCCAGGTACTCCACTTCCTCGAAACCTAGTTTTCACTTCTTGTGGTTCGCGGTCAACCCGGCTTGTCTGAGGGCGTCCAGCACCGCCTGGAGGCGCGTCAAGTGCTCTTCCCAACCTTGGCTGTGGATGATGATGTCATCCAAATAGGCCGCTTGCGTACTGCTGGTGGGGTCGAAGTACTTTGTTCATCAGCCGTTGGAATGTGGGCGGGGCTCCCCGGAGACCGAACGGGAGTACCCGGTACTGATACAACCCGTCTGGTGTCGAAAATGCCGTCTTCTCCCGGGAGGAGGCTGCCAACGGTACCTGCCAATATCCAGTGGTCAAGTCAAGGGTGCTGATGTACCAGGCCTTTCCCAATCGGTCGATGTGCTCGTCCACCCTCGGCATGGGATATGAGTCGAACAAGCTGATATCGTTCACCCCCCCGGAAATCATTACAGAAGCGGAGGCTACCGTCCGGTTTGGACACCAAAACGATGGGGCTGCACCATGCACTGTGGGACTCTTCAACCACCCCCATCCTCAGCATAGCCTCCACGTCCTGCTTCACGGCCTTCCTTCGGGCCTCCGGAATCCGATATGGCCTCTTTCTTACCGTTTCGCCGGGCCGGGTACGGATGTGGTGTTCAAAGAGGGTCGTGCGACCCGGCTTCTCGGAGAACACCGCCGTGTTCCGATCGACAAGCTCCCTGAGCTCTTGCTTCTGGGCCGGGTCGAGGTCCTCATTGCTCGGGACCTCCACTGGTACCGTTGGTGTCCTGGGTCCCGACCATAACACGGCCAAGGCTGTCCTCTCGTGCCACTTCTTCAACAGGTTCACGTGGTAAATCTGTTGAGGTTTCCGTCTCCCCGGTTGCCGTATGCGGAAATTGACAGGTCCCATCTTCTCGACCACCTCGTATGATCCGTGCCATGTTGCCAGGAACTTACTTTCGGCCGTGGGGATTAAGACCAGCACCCTGTCTCCCACCTGGAACTTTCATGAAATCACACATTCAATATACCAAATTAAAACTACACTTGTTGTGAATCCAGCCAACGTGTCAGATTTCAAAAATGCTTTACGGCGAAAGCAAACACTGCTATTATCTGAGGATACACCCTAGCTAACAATCACAGACCATCATATTTCAATCCTTCCGGCGCGACACAAAAGGCAGAAATAAAGATATAATTCATGCCTTACTTTTGACGAGCTTCTTCTGTTGGCACTCCAATATGCCCCATAAACATCACAAATGGTCCTTTTGCTCGATTAATTCCATCAATATATATCCAAAATGTCCAATTATTTGGCGCGTTTGATCCAGAAAAGCACCGGTTCCAACTTGCACAACGTTACTACAAAATATCTCAAAGGTTACCTGTAAGCTTTGTCCAAACATTTCAAACTACTTTTGTAATACAACTTTAGGTATTTTTTAACGTCAATAATCAATAAAATTTAAGACGGGATGATCTGTGTTCAATACCAGAGGAAAACAATGTGTAGTATGCTTTCTGGTCACGCGCCTCTAACAAACAGTACACTTCACTGGAGCCTCATTCTGAACATGGCTACTTCTTCATTTCTCAAAGGAAAAACCTCAACCAATTTCTAAAGACTGTTGACATCCAGTGGAAGCGATAGGAACTGCCGGAAGGTCCCTTAGAAACCTGGATTCCCAATGAAATTCATTGAAAAGAGAGTGACCTCAAAAAAAAGAAATCTGAATGGTTTGTCCTCTGGGTTTTGCCTGCCAAATAAGTTCTGTGATAGTCACAGACATGATTCAAACAGTTTTAGAAATTTCAGAGTGTTTTCTATCCAATACTAATAATAATATGCATCTATTAGCATCTGGGACTGAGTAGGAGGCAGTTTACGCTTTTCATCCAAACGTGAAAATGCTGCCCCCTATCCTAGAGAAGTTAAAGCGCTCGACGAGCCCATCCGTCTGCGGGTGAAAAACGGCGGTACGGATCTGCTTGATCTGCAGGAGGGCACACAACTCTTTCATGAGGCGGGACATAAACTCTGTATCTTGGTCTGTCAAGATCTCATTCGGATGCCCACCCGGCTAAAGAGGTGGAACAGCTCCCTGGCGATTCCCTTGTATACCGCCGCCCGTAGTGGAATGGCCTCGGGATACCGGGTGGCATAATCTACTATCACCAGGATGTACCGGTGTCCTCGTGCTGTTTTTACCAGGGGTCCCACTATGTCCATGGCGATGCGTTCAAAGGCCACCCCGATGATCGGTAGGGGGACCAATGGGCTTCGGAAGTGGGCTTTCGGGTGCGTGAATGGACACTCCGGGCAGCTGCGACAGTGGTCTTCCACGGTCCTCCTTATCCTGGGCCAGTGGAACCGGGCGGCGATCCATTCCCGGGTCTTCTCCATTCCCAGGTGCGCCCACAACAGGTGGGTGTGGGCCAGCTGAAGAACTATTCCCACGTACCGTCGGGGCAGCAACAATACCTCTCGAAGTTCCCCCTGTTGGCGCAACACCTGATACAAAAGGTTATTCTTTATTTGGAAATGGGGGTATCGCCAGTCACTCACCCCCGGAAGTAGCTGTCCATCCACCGCTATCACTTGGGCTGCGGCGGCTTTTAAGTTCGGATCCTCCCACTGGGCCGTCCTGAATTGTCCCTCTAGTTGGCCCTCAGTGGGGGTCTCGACTGGCCCCTCGAAATTGAGGAGAGGGAGGATGAGCTCCTCCTCCAGGGGTTCCTAGGGGGTTCAGGTTTCGGTACCTTCTTCCTCAACTCGTGCCCCCATAGGGCCGCAAACAGCAGACAATCCCGTCCCACTAGGAGAGGTACCGGCAGCTCTGGCACTGCACCCACCGTCATCTGGCAGCTCCCTTGTGGCGTCACGGTCCATACGGTTGGATACCGCTTTGTGTCACCGTGAACACAGGAAATGGACATCTCCCTACCCCTTTCGGTCTCCTGGTTCAGCAGGCTCGTGGTTATGAGCGTAACCATACTTCCGGAGTCCAATAGCGCTTCCCTGTTGTGTCCGTCAACCTTCACCGCAACCATGTGTGCAGTTGATTCGTGGTGCGCCCAACGGAAGATGACATAGTTCATGGCATGACCCACCTCGCCGCCGGGGCTAGCTGATGGCATCGACTCCTCTCGAGCCGGGCAATTCCAGGCAATGTGCCCCCGGGCGCCACACTCAAAACACTTCCTTTGGTCTCCATCTACATGAGGTCGTCGGGGTGGGTCGGTCCTACCCCAGCCGTTTCTCCACGGGTTTGCGGTCCTTTGCCCCTGCCGACTGTTGGTTCGGGGTACACCGCGTTGGGGCTGTCCTTCCGTCCCCTCGGACGGGTCGCCGACTCATCTCGGCTCCCACTCAGCATGGCCTGCGTGTTATGATGCGTCTACACTGCTTCCAGGAGGCACTCCAAGGTCTGGGGCGTGCATAGACTCGCTGCCCCATTCATGTCGTAGGGTAGCGCCCGTAAGAAGCGATCCAGGACCATTTTGTCAAGGATGGAGAGGGTGGATACGTCGGTTAGGAGCCACGCCCTGGTGTCGTGCAGTAGGTCGCTCATCTGTGCTCGGAGGGATGCGTTGGCTACGAACCTCCAGTTGTGGAACCGTTAAGCCCGATGGGCCAGGCTGTACCCGTAGCGGCTAAGTATCTCCCATTTGAGTCCGTCGTAATTAGTCGCCTGTTCGTCGTTCAGGTCCCAATACTCCTTTTGGGCATTTCCTGAGAGGAACGGGGCCATCAGACTGGCCCACTTAGGCCTTGGCCATCCTTCCCGTAGAGCTGTCCGTTCAAACGTACAGAGGTAGGTTTCGATGTCATCGTCTTCCATTAGTTTGAGTAAAAACTGGTTGGGATGTGATTCAGGAGACGCTTCTCCTTGCAGCTTGCTTATTTCCTCAACAAGGCGGATGTTTTGTAATCGCTGTTCCTCCAGCTTTCATTCCTGAACCGCCTGTTGCGCTTTTTGGGCCCGGACGAACTGAGCTATCAACTTGTCCATGCTGATGCTGAGTAAACGTCAACCATGATCTGACATCCACAATATATATATAGATATATAGATACAGTGGGGCAAAAAAGTATTTAGTCAGCCACCAATTGTGCAAGTTCTCCCACTTAAAAAGACGAGAGAGGCCTGTAATTTTCATCATAGGTACACTTCAACTATGACAGACAAAATTAGAAAAAAAATCCCGAAAATCACATTGTAGGATTTTTAATGAATTTATTTGCAAATTATGGTGGAAAATAAGTATTTGGTCACCTACAAACAAGCAAGATTTCTGGCTCTCACAGACCTGTAACTTCTTCTTTAAGAGGCTCCTCTGTCCTCCACTCGTTACCTGTATTAACCTGTCTGGCACCAGGGTTCCGCTAGCGGAACTCCTCCCACATTCCACTGAAAAGGCAGAGCGCGAAATTTAAAAGATATTTTTTAGAAATATTTAACTTTCACACATTAACAAGTCCAATACAGTAAATGAAAGATACACATCTTGTGAATCCAGTCAACATGTCCGAGTTTTAAAATGTTTTACAGCGAAAACACCACATATGTTTATGTTAGCTCACCACCAAATACAAAAAAGGACAGACATTTTTCACAGCACAGGTAGTATGCACAAAGCCAACCTAACTAACCAAGAACCAACCAAACTAACCAAGAAACAACTTCATCAGATGACAGTCTTATAACATGTTATACAATAAATCTATGTTTTGTTCGAAAAATGTGCATATTTGAGGTATAAATCAGTTTTACATTACAGCTACCATCACAGCTACCGTCAGAAATAGCACTGAAGCAGCCAGAGTAATTATAGACACCAACGTCAAATACCTAAATACTCATCATAAAACATTTCTGAAAAATCGATGGTGTACAGCAAATTAAAGACAACATCTTGTGAATCCAGCCAATATTTCCGATTTTTTTTATTTTTTTACAGCGAAAACACAATATAGCATTATATTAGCTTACTACAATAGCCTACCACACTACCGCATTCATTCATCAAGGCACGTTAGCGATAGCAGTAGGCACGTTAGCGATAGGGAATAAACCAGCAAAAGATATTAATTTTCACTAACCTTCATAAACCTTCATCAGATGACAGTCCTATAACATCAGGTTATACATACACTTGTGTTTTGTTAGTAAATGTGCATATTTAGAGCTGAAATCAGTGGTTATAAATTGTGCTAACGTAGCATCTTTTTCCCAGAATGTGCGGATATTTTTATGACACTCAACTATTCTGACCAAATAACTATTCATAAACGTTACTAGAAAATACATGTTGTATAGGAAATGATAGATACACTAGTTCTTAATGCGATCGCCGTGTTAGAATTCTAAAAATAACTTCATTACGACATCCAGCTTAGTTATAGCGAGAGAGTACCCAAAATCTGGGCGCAAATGACTATTTCACATGTTCGACAGATATATGAAATAGCATCATAAAATGGGTCCTACTTTTGACGATCTTCCATCAGAATGTTGTACAAGGGGTCCTTTGTCCAGAACAATCGTTGTTTGGATTTAGAATGTCCTCTTCTCCAGTCAATTAGTACGGAAAGCTAGCAAAGTAGCGCGAAGCTCTCCTTCCTGAACAAAGGCACACAACGCAACACGCCTAACGTCCCGAATAAATTTCAATAATCTAATAAAACTATATTGAAAAAACATACTTTACGATGATACTGTCACATGTATCAAATAAAATCAAAGCCGGAGATATTAGTCGTCTATAACGACAGCTTTTCAGAAGGCAAAACCAGGTCCCTTCACGCTCTCTCCAGAAAACAGGAAACTGGTGACACGTCATACAAAGAGCTTTTATTCGACCCCAGATCAAGTTATACACTCCATTTCTTCTCTCACTGCCTGACAACATCTAGTGGACGACGTATGAAGTGCATATATACTAATAAATATCAAGGACATTTATCGGCAGGGCCTAGAACAGAGCATCGATTTCAGATTTTCCACTTCCTGTGTTCTGTTTTACTCACAGATATAATTCAAACGGTTTTAGAAACTAGAGAGTGTTTTCTATCCAATATTAATAATAATATGCATATTGTACGAGCAAGAATGGAGTACGAGGCCGTTTAAATTGGGCACGATTTTCCCCCAAAGTGAAAACAGCGCGCTCTGTCCTCAACAGGTTAATGGCACCTGTTTGAACTTGTTATCAGTATAAAAGTCACCTGTCCACAACCTCAAACAGTCACACTCCAAACTCCACTATGGCCAAGACCAAAGAGCTGTCATGGAATCATGTAGTAACCAAAAAAGTGTTAAACAAATCAACATATATTTTGATTTTTATAGATTCTTCAAAGTAGCCACCCTTTTCCTTGATGACAGCTTTGCACACTCTTGGCATTCTCTCAACCAGCTTCATGAGGTAGTCACCTGGAATCCATTTAAATTAACAGGTGTGCCTTGTTAAAAGTTCACGGCAGAGGGTGGCTACTTTGAAGAATCGAAAATATATTTTGATTTGTTTAACACTTTTTTGGTTACTACATGATTCCATATGTGTTATTTCATAGTTTTGATGTCTTCACTATTATTGTACAATGTAGAAATAGTAAAAATAAAGAAAACCCTTTGAAGGAATAGGTGTGTCCAAACTTTTGACTGGTACTGTATATATTTTTGTCAGATAAACACTCCAAACAGCCTACCCGCCGGCTCAGAGGTATCCGCATGGTCCTATAGCAAACCGTGCCTTGTTTGGTATCACATTCCAATGATAAAACTGGGTGGGACAAAAATGCAATTTCAGAATGTGGGGGGGACATGTCCCCAGTGAAAGTTTCGCTGCTTATGGCTGGCTGGCTGGCTACCTGGCTGTCTCTGTCTCTCTGACTGCCTGTTCATCTGGCTTGCTTGTTGTCTGTCTGCCTGGCTGTCTCTGTCTTTTGGCTGCCTGTTCATCCGGCTTGCTGGCTGGCTGGTTGTCTGTATGTCTCTCTTTCTGGCTGACTGGCTTGCTGGCATCCTGACTGTCTTGCTGTCTCTGTCTATTTCTCAAATTGTCAGAACAAATGTTATTAAGATCTCCATTTCTCCACTTTGGCGTCCATTGGCTTAGTTCA